>NW_011888815.1:4879218-4891396 GCF_000151845.1 Pteropus vampyrus | reverse complement strand
AGGAAGGAAGGAAGGAAGGAAAAAATAAAATATCTAGTAAAAACTCTAGTAAATTTTTTTAAACAGTAAAGCAATATCTCAGATATCTTGTGCTTAATCTTCAAGGCTTAAAGCTCCTTACCAACTGCCTTAGAAATTAAAACAAACTGAAAAATTTCTCAAAAATGCTTTCTTAAAGGCTGTATGACAACTGTGAATATCAAAAAATTTAACTGTATTTTTTGAATTCACAAAACAAAAACATCTAGAATAATGTGAGATTTGAATAAAGGTGAGCAGATTGTCCTGAGTTCATGGAAGCCACCTAAGCCCATAGCAGAAACAATATCAGTGACAGAACAGCCACCGTATGTATATTGAGAACTGGCTTGGAGCCACCCACCATGTCACCGAAGCTCTGAAAAGTGAGCATTTCATTTCTTTACAGATGAAAAAAAAAGGGGGGGTTTAGAGAGGCAAAGTACCTTCCCCAAGATCATTTGACTAGTAAGTAAATTTAGGAGAAAGATTTTGTCTTCCTCGTTCCAAACCCACGTTATCTGCTCATTAATCCTATCCTCACAACCTGTATCCTCTCCACTTAAAAACTAATCAGATAATGTGTTCTCTTTGAAAAGGCAAATAAATAAGATTTATGATCCAAGTGCTGCTTCTAGTTAATCTGACTGGACACCTCCTCATCTCCTGAGAATAAAAAGAACAGCGTATCAAGTGTTCTTTGCCATATTACGGTGCATCGAGGACGAACGCTCAGGCACAGGGTTCAGATTGTCTGGGACAAAGTGTTGGACCTGCCACTTACTAGCTATGTCACGTCGGGCGACTTACTTATCCTCTCTGTAGTTGGGCAGTAACATAAAACGGCGCGCTCACAATGTAATAGTTCTTACCCTGTCATATTGTTGAACTGAGGCATTCACAATACGTATTCAATAAGTGTTAGATAAAATTTAGAAACGACGTCGACAGTTGAACAAATAGGTGGATATATCAGCGAGGCCCCCATCCCAATGTCTTCATCTTATTCTCTACTTGCCAAGCATCCATTCTTTCTTCTTCAATATATATCTCTTTTAGGTTTTTTCCAAGTCAGTGGAAACAGTTTGGGGGGATAGTTTTGACTATTATCAACTGATTCTGCGGGATAGGGGGTGGTACAATTGGTCTTTGAAGGCACCAAGGTACTAACTGACATAGTGTCTTAATCAGGGTGTTTGATGGCACCTTAATGCCATCAATATAATCACTTCTGTCACCAGGTGTACTGATTATTTCAGGGATTTTGAGTCATCTGATTTTCCATGAGTGCTGCTTCGCAAACTAGAACATGTGTGATCTTTAGAGAAATGATGACCTTAGTATAGGATGCGAGCTGGTTAAGGACAGCTAATGACGCTCGATGGTCCTGTTTAGTTGTGAGGGCAATGAGACATGATAGGAATTTCTGGCATTAAATTACTACATAACAGGAAACTGCTTTTTTTTTTGCACAGGTAGCTGGCGATTCAGGTAGAAACAACAATGAAAATTTAAGCCCATTCATTTTGAGAAATCGTTTTATGAAAGAACTACCATTTTATATACATTTGGCACATTCTCGGTGAAATTGACCTAATGTATTTCCAAGAATATGTCAATTAAAAATGTGGCCTTCGGAGGAGGAGGAGGGAGTAGCGATTTCAGGATCTTAAATACTAGGGGGAAATCAAAATATTGGCTTCCAGCTGGCACAGCAGAGGTGGTTATAATTGAGAAAAATAAAAACTGGGATTACACAGCCATTCAGTGGAGCCAAGCTGTTCCTGCCACACCACCAGACCAGTGTGCCTCAAAGTCCACCTTTCATCTATTTGTAACAACTGTGATCCCATATTACTATAAAAAAACCTTCCCTTCCATCTCCATATTTTCTTTATGGGTGCCAATGGCCTTTCTAGACTTCCGTAAACATTGCTCGCTTTCTTTTTCCTTCCTTCCTTCCTTCCTTCCTTACTTACTTACTTACTTACTGCCTTCCTTCCTTCCTTCCGTCCATCCCCAGAAATTTCATAGCTTTCTTATATTCCCCTTAACTAACTATCCAAATTTATCAGAACCTCAAAGTGAAAGAATTACAAACAACATCTGGTCCAATTGTGATCATGCTTGGCACTTACTAAAACGTACATACTAAAAGAATCTGAGCCCAGGATACAGCATTTGATGGAAGTAATCATAAAGGAAAATCTTTCAAACACATACATCATTTTGACTCGAAGACTCTCCTCTCACCTTCTGGGGGACAAGGGCCTCTGTCTGTGGGCTCCCTTCTTTAACCTGACCATCTGTCAGCGGGGAGATCTGTATTGGTCTACTCGCCCACTTAATGCGTTTACATTTATTTTAGAGACAGAAATGAGAGTTAAATTTTATCATAGCTCATGCTCTTTTGAAATCGAGCATCTGGCTGGCTGAAAGGCGATGAATGGTACCATTTTGTTTTATAACTTAAAAGGTTCTGAACCCCAATGCGAAGGAATGAAATTCTCTCGGGGTGTTTTGCTGGTGCTGGCTTCCAGAAAAATCATCATCCTTAGCGCTCTGCCTCATTTTCCACCAGAATTGCTTCTCACCAAATGAAGTCAGGGGATCTCAAAAAAAGCAGTGTTACCCAAACAAAGACTCTAATCTGTGGAGGGGACCATAGTGTCGTTGCATCAGTCAGAAACTCTGAGTCGGATCTACGTAAATTCCCTCTGTAATTTTATCGGCCACATCTGCAGCTCTGTGGCTGTGTCAGCGACTTTGCCCCTTCAAACACAATATGTCCTGTTATCTCTCTCTTCCTTCTTTTTTTCTCTTCCTGTCTTTCTTTCCCTAGTTTATTCTTTTCTTTTCTTTCCTACGTCCTTTAATCTTCTGGTAGCTGTTTCCCCTGACCTCTTACTTCTAAAAATGCTGGGATGTGTGGTTTCGGCACACCTCATGGGGCTCCTGGAGAAATTGTCTTGTTTACCATCTCAAAGAAACACCCATTTGTCGATAGATGACACATAATGATAGAGATGATGCTAGAAGCTTCCATGTACTGACCGCCTTGATTCCGAAGATGGGAGATGCCTAAGGAGGCAATTTTCCCGCTATAATTTTGAATAATATAATTTCTATTCACAGCTCAACTACCTGCACTTTACTTCTAGAAACATCTTGCTCCATTTTGAAATTTGGTTCATTAATGTGTTGGGGACAGAGTCAGCTTTTGTAAAGAAAACCGTTTGCGTTTATGGGCCCTGCAGAAAGAGGCGGTCCTCCACTCCTTTTCAAATCGGAGGCTCTTGAAAGCAGTAGAATTCTCCAGAACTCCGTGTTTTTAGGAAAAAGATTTCTCACCTTCGTGGGCTCAGCAGAGTGACCCTTGCATTGCCCGACAGGGCTGAGCTGCGGCCCCTTCGTCAGAGGTGACAAGACACTGTTTTGTCTGTAGCGAGATAAGGCAGCCAAGTTGTATTTCCTAAAACACTCCTCGTTTTTGTTCCTGCTGCCCTCTCTCTACCCATCGCTACCCCCAGCTCTGCCCCCGGGGCGCCTTCCTGAGAAGCACGTGTGCTAATGGCCACACTCCTTTTTGTGACTTAGAGACCACCCTACTGCCTCCGCCAGGGGAGAAGCAGCGAAGGCCATTTCTTCCATCGCTCAGCCTGCCAGGCGACCTGACAGGGAGAGGCGTTTTGTCACATTTCAACCCCGCCATTGTCCAGAAAGGGAGAGATTCTGTTCATTTTACTGGAGGCAAATATTGATTTTTCTGAATATAGCCCTGTGTTTTGTTTTGTTTTGTTTTGTTTTGTTTGATCCCTTCATTTTGTTTTACCACGCAAACTTTAAACTGAAATCATTCACTGAAGCCAGCAGATTAACCATAACACAGTAGATGTGTATTTGTACTCTTAAATTTGTACTAGAGCAGAGAAGGCTTCATTTGTAAGCTCAGACCTTTATCAGTTTTCGTCCTCAACTAGCATAAGTTTAGTCTTAAAAACAATTTTTTTGGCAGGTCGCACGCTCTTTAATTTAAAAAAAATTCTAATTACTGTCGACATATAGTAGTATATTTGTTTCAAGTCTACAACATAGTGGTTAGACATTTATTGAACTTACAAAGTGATCACCCCAAATCTAGTACCATCTGATGCCATACGTAGTTACTACAATATTATTGACTATTTTCTGTATGCTGTACTTTAGAAATTGAGTTTCTTTAATTTTTATTTTTTTTATGGCTGAGCAAGGTAGATATGATGAGAATTTTTGAAGTAGACATAGGAGCTATTAAAATGTAGTACTCGAGTTAAAACATAATCAGGATTGGGGTGAGAGACCACAAGGAACCGTTTTCCACATTTTTCTCCATTTCTTTAAAAAATTTTTTCTAAAAATTTTTCCCCACAATTCACATTTCTCTTGATTATAATGTACCCATTTGCTCATTCATCACAAGAATAGACCAGTTACCATCTAGTTTTAATTTCAGATACCCAAAATTGTGTCGTGAGCTAAGCTATTTGTGTCCATTTCTGCCAGGAGGGGATACAATTTTTTTCGATCATCGTAGATGAGAATAAACCCCATTCAAACCAATGCTCAATCCTAATTCTTGGCATTCCCCAGCTCTGCCTCAAAGGCTATTACCACTTCCACAAAGGGTTAATGACATCGCTGTCCAGGGGACAATTCATTCTCCTGCTAAACGCGATGACAAATAACCATTATTCTTTCCAACTGCACTGATAATCGAGACACCTTAAACATTTTCACCAGCCTAAGTAAAACCATTAATCCTTTTGGATTTCATGATAAGTGGTGACTGTGAAATAATGACTGTGTCATTGAAGGCAAGAAAAAATGTTAACAATTAAAACAAGTTCGCCGTTATCTTACCGGATACTGAATCGCTTTCACATTTCATTAGCAATATTGTAAATGATATGTACCTTATTAAAAAGCTCTTATTATCCGAGAAACCTAATTAGTCAAAAATTCTCAGTCCCCACTATAATTTTCTAATGATATGATTGCTCCAGTGGGTATTGCGGTATAGGGTATGTTTCCATTTCTCCCTAAAAGATCCACAATAAAGAATTGTTTTCCTGAAAATATCATAGAGTATAACTCAGTGTTTTTAAGATATAATGATGTTTTATTTTAAGTGATCCACCCGACTACCACGGAACAAGATACAAAACTGTTCCTTAGCTAACCGTGTACTTAAAGCCGAACGTTAAGCTTTTTGCCAAAAGATTATAAAACTCCAAGGAAATAAAAATTACAATTTTATAGTGGGTTTTGGAGACTTTTTTCCTCTGCTTGTGCTCAATCAACCTTTAAGCTTCTTATAAATAAAACTGTTGGAGTGACCCCTAAGAATCGTTATAGTTACGTGCCTAAAAGAAGGGGTGCATATGTTTCTCAAAAGGCATGTTCGAGATCAAGTTCAAATCCAGTGCTTTTATTCTCTATACCTATAAAATGATGAAAATCATACCAATATTTCTGTAGAAAAGAATATGAATACAGATTTAGGTATCTGCCTATTATCTACATGTTTATTAAAGTGGATTAAGCAGTCTCAGAATAATTCTACGTTCAAACGCGAGTGTAAATTTTCTCTTTGCAAGTCAAATTAGAAAGAGGGAAGTGTGCACAATACGTGGATTCGTGATGGCGTATTGAACACTAACATAGCTAATACTAATTGAAACGATTCATGTCAGGCACTTAGTAGAATCTCTGACATCTATAAGTGTTCAATAAGTGGTAGCTATTTTATAATCATCAATATGTCACATTACCCCAGGAATATCTAATGGAATATGTATGCCTATCGTGGACATAATAGACATAAATGAACTTTGATACGTAATATGTGTCATAATAGAAATGACAGAAGTCAGAGATTTTCTTTCTAGAGTCAGATTCTGTGATTCTGCGTATCAGTTATCACAGGTTTAGAAAATTCTGTTCAGATATTTTTTAAAATTCCCTATTTTTACAAATTCTGCCTAAAATGGCAAGAACTATCTAAAGAAATGGCATAAAAACAGGAAAAGTATTCAACAGATGGGGGACAGGGGGCAGAGGGAGGAGAATAGGCACTCTGGGGACCACGGGGCAGCCCACCTAGATCCGCTGTTCCTGTGACAGTTACCCCCGCACGCCTTAGCCACGTTAAAGCCACAGGCTACTGGAGTTCATGCATCCTTAAATTGCGAATTTAAGCCAGTTTCGTAACAGCATGTGTGTACGTATGCCCACTGGTGTGGTGTAGGCATTTCTGACGAATCACCGGTGTGCACGCACGATAGGTGTTTGATCCGTGCTTTCTCACCTGCATGACCTTCCGCCTGCTGTATTCTCTTTCTGGAAGTTTCTGGAAATTTCTGGAAGTTTCTGGAAGCGTCTTCTCCATGTGCCCTCCTCATCTGAAAACTTCATACTTCACCTCCACATCTTCACTCACGCTTTGCCTCCTCTCCGAGGCACTCCCCAGTTCTGCCAGGCAGGGTCTGGGCCTGGTTCTCCTCCTCCCTTCTTCATCAGGTGCCTCCCACGAGCATGTCCATGACCGTAACCTAATTGCCTTCATATCTCCGCAAGCCTGGGCACACACGCGTGGAACCCAGAAGAATGCTTCATGCTGTGCATCCTTGGGTTTTTGCATAGGGCCTCTGGGCACTCACCAGATGTTTGTTGAATAGATAGAATAAAGCGATCTTAATCGTCAGTTCAAACTGGACCACGTGATTTTTTTTTTTTTGACATATCCGTGGACCCGTGTAAAATACCTCCCAAAGCTATACATGTTAAACCAGAGTGAGTTCCATATTTAATGAATGTCTTTCATTGTTCGGGCTCCAGGCAGCCAATGGTACAATACGCGCCTGTGTCACCCCGTTGTGTGTAATGCAACATGGCTCTGACCTTGCCAGGCTCACAGCACACCCTCCTCTTGATGAGGAGCCCACGATGGCGTGTTGCTACATAAAAAGAAAGAGCATTAAGGATTCCCAAGGGAACAGGCTTGTCCGTCTGAACAGCAATCAAGTTTTTCTCTGATATCCACATTCACCATGGAACCACTTTTCCTTCGATAAATCTCATAATTTAAAAGGCCTGAGGTCATACAGAAAGCCAGGCGTAAATCGTGCTAATGGCGTCCTCCCAGGGGAATTCCCCAGTGTTCTGCTGAGTTGTTCCCCCATTTCTTCCCCCAAGAAGCCTGGACGTGACCACTTTCTGGAGCCATAACCTTCAGACTCACTCGGACAAGTTCCTTCCACTAGTCCCCACAACTCAATTGCCCTAGGGACAAAGCGTTGGCCCTGCAAAACCACGTGGTGGCTGTAGTTCCCACTACCACCTACGACATGTGACATTGCCCTGTACTTGCCACAGTGGGGTTGACTTACACTCTGGTGGTTGGCCAACCTGTCTGTGGACCTGGGCGGAAGGGCTTCTGAGATGTGGCCTCTGTTTCAGATTGCCACAGTTCTCCCTTGTGCAAAGTCACGTGACTGGTGTGAGGGTGACGCTTAAATGCAAGCGTTGCATCTTTGACTCTGTTTCTGGTTTTATGATCTCTGGACCCTTTTTCCTACTTTTCACATGGAGGTCGAGGGCAAAACTTCCAAAGAATACCGAAAGAGACTTCCGTGGAAGGATGTTCACGTTCCCACTGAATTACTTCCTTTAGAAATATCCGCCATGATTTTCTCATAGGTCTGTGAAATAAAGAGAATTGTTCTTTCTGCTTATCCGATAACTCGCTTGCTCAGAACCATGTGGGCAGCTGAAATCTTCAGATTCTGGCACATGAGTAGGCATCTGTGCCTCGTCCGGGTCAGACTCGGAGCTTGGATCAGAAGCATGGTACAATCGCAAATGTATACAGTTTTGCTGTTTAACTAGTAACACACGTGGCGGGGCAGGGGACGCAATCGGTGTGAACCAGTAGCCTTCATATATAAAAATGCCTTACTCTAAAGCAGTTTAACCTACAGCTATCTAGGAAATGCAAGGAGAGAGATAAGCATGCAGTGTTTGTACAGAAATGACCCCTCCCCCCCCAAAAAAAAGATTTTCCTGCCTCTCTCTGTGCCAGGCCTGTGTCATGTTCAAATCAATTTGCTTTGGCCATTCCTACTTCATAAGAGTGAGTGATACAAACAGGTAATTTTTACCTCAAGGACGGACTGCTCAAAGAACAAGCAGAAAGTCACGCCATAGCCACCCCAACGAACGCAGATATTTCGGGGAAGGACAGGGGACGCTATAGCTCCGGTGCTGTGCATTGTCAAGCGACGTGTTGATCCAGGATGGGTCAAAGAGAGTGACAGTGAGACCCTGGCTTTGCCTTGGAGCCACAAGTTTGTCAGAGCCTGCCTGGGGTCGTTACTCCCGAGGTGACCGTCTCGTAACTAAGGAGAGGCTACAGGCGAGCGGGGCTTGTCGTGTTCCATCAACTCTCCAGGCGTCAGCCCGCGTCTGCAGGTGTTTCTCTATATCGTGTCTCCCCGGGGGATTCTTGGCTTCGCAGCAAAAGCCGGCTGAAGTGAAAGTGATTTGATTTGGATCCCATTACAGGCGCTTTACCTGTTCTATTTCCGTGATAATAGCAGATTGGAGTCGATTATTGCACTGGGAGGAGAGTTAATGCGATGTCGAGTAACATTGGGGAAACTGGCAGAGGCAGAGAGGGCCAGATGAAAAATAGAGCACAGATTGAAGTCTGTGGCCCACGCTGGCTCGGCCACCAGTTAAGCACCCACCTCAAGTCAGTGCGGTGTTCTGCTAAGGGTTGGGGTCATTCCCCTTGTCAGTGATGGTTAAGGGACAGCGACCGCTTTGGCTACTCAGTTTATTTGGACCAACCCCTCATGCCTCTTAACCCTTCACCCTTCTTCCCCAGTTAAGCTGTCTGTCTGTCCATCCCAGGGCAGAAGAAACCAGAGCCTTTGGTGGCCTCTCGTATTTCTCCCAGGGGGGCAGAGGATGCTGGTTTTAAGAGATTCACTTCTAATGGTTAGAGAAGCCACAAAGAAATCTGGGCTTATAGGAAAAGAACTGCTTTATGTTTGTTCAGAAAAGAGAAGGAAACCTTGAAAAAATTCTCCAAATGTCCCTGCTAGGTAACCAGACAGCGTCCGCGGGGATGCTCATCAACCTTCCTTCTCTGTGGTCCCCAAACCATGTGTCCGGCCTCAGAAGGAAGTGACCTTGTGTTAGAAAGACTTAATGTGACAGATAAGGCACCCTGGTGGGACAGAAAGTACAACACTGGCCCAGCCGAGACCTGAATTTGTCAAAAAGTAACTAAACTTCACAGTATAGTTTATCACAGCATTGTAACGATACCCGTTCCTATTGGTCCCTTGCACCGCAATGCGATGTCACTATCGTCATAATGACCATGGTTTGAACACCAGTAAATGTATTGCCTTTGACTTGAATTTTCACTTCTGAAAAGTGCCCACCTCATAGTCTCACTTTCCAAATGGGCCATCCTCATAAGATGCATTACGTATTTGAGACTAGATCTTTGTTTTTCTGCCGTCACGTAAGGGATACCCAGAATCTATTTCAAAAGGTGACAGAGAAGGTGAGCAAAGAGAATCATTTTGACTTTTGCTTTTCTCTTGTTTTACTTTCAAGTATGATTTACATACAAAAACAAACAAACAGACGCACTTTTCATGCGTATATAAACTAAGCATACCCAGATCAAGAAACGGAAGTATACAAGCGTTCCGGAAGTCATCCTTCTGCTCACCTGCCATGATCACCAGTGTCGTCAGTCTCTGTCTTGGGGTCAGACAAAACAGATTAGTTTGGTCTCTTTCAACATCAGTGGAATCATGCGTTACGTGCTCTTTTGTGTCTGGCATCCTGCACACAGCAGTATGTCTATGAGATTCCTACTTATTGTTGCATATAATTATGGGTTGTTCGTTCTCATCGCTTAGAGTGTCTGTTGTGTAAATAAGTATCAGAAAGAAGCAATGGTTTATTTATCCATTTTAGTATTTGGGGCATTTGGGTAGTATCCAGATTTGAGAGGTGAGAATTTATGAGAACACCACGGATACTTTTGAAATGGAGTTTTGGATAAAATGCTCCCCAAATGATAAAATTCCAGTTGATTTTAGTGCTTCTTAATTTCCATAGCTTTCCCTCTATCTGCCTATCGAGGGAAAATATGAATGGCAGGGTGCTCTGTTTATTTAAAATACTATCACTATATGTAGAGCTAGATGACTAAGTCTCCTTCTATAGATAGTCTAGTTGTCATCATATTTCTTAATTCAATAATTCTGTAAAAATGTGTCAAAGTGATGTAAAGATGTTGCTCTGATATGATGAGCTTTCAATCTTTTCCATAACTAGAGTTGAGTCAGGAATAAATACTGTTTTACCGTGTGATATGTGTCCATATGTGTGTGTCCCCAAGTGTAGTGTTTCTTTATGTGACTGTCTTTGCTGGGTGGGATATACTTGAAGGTGGAGAATGAGAGGATAACTAAGTGTTCAGTAATCCTTACCCACCCATCCTCCTGGAGGATGTGAGAAGACTACATTTCCCATCCTCCCTTGCAGTTAGGTTGGGTCATGTGGCTGGGTTCTGGCCAATGAAATTGGAAAGCAGTGATGCATACCGCTTCTTACCTCTAGTCAAGTCACTATTACAGATCGAACCATTAGTTTTGAGCCAGACTCTGTGGACAGATAGGGCTGTGCCCATCCCCATCCATGGAGAGTTCCACCTTACATGTGGACAGACACATGTCCTAACTGTAGACAGGACACATGGCCCAGGGTTATAATGACCCCTGAGAGAGAAATGAATCTTTTTCCTTTCTTGTCTACAAACTGGAGAATCAAAGAAAATTGACTAGGGGGAAAAAAATCACATCAGAGGATAAATTCTGCAAATGAAAATGGAGAAGATGGACATTTCAGGCAGAGTCACGGATGTGTAAAAAATTTAAAATAACGTTGGGGATTTAGAGATGAAGCCGAGTTAGGGAGCTTGGAGTGCTAATGATTCAGCTATCTTCTCTTAGTTTCAAATTCAACTTCTTATATTCTGCTCCGTAAAGATGGAATAGACGATTTACTTCTCTTTTGTGGGCTGACTTCCTGTTAGGTCTTGATAATGGGACACTAGAGGGTGACAAGGAGGGCAGAGAGGCAGAGAAGGAATGTCCTCCTTCCTCTCCTTGTCCGAGTAACCCCAGCAATAAACCATGACACCTTCTGTTTCAAGCCCTAGCTCCTCTCTGCACCCCCAGGACCAGCCATACTTTAGGGGAGCAGCACCAAATGCGGAGGGTCATGTTCTGAGAAGTCTACACTCCAGTTCTGTGCAGTCACCTCTGATTCTACGTTGTGACAATCCCATCTTGTCCCTTTTCTTCCCCAGCCCTGCAGGTGGTAGCTTCTTCTTGTCGATAGTATCTCTGTGGTATGTGATGCTTTTTCCTTCATACTTTTTCAGTCCTCCAACACCTGTATAACCCATGTTAAAATCTTTCCGTTGAAATAGCTAGCGGGGTCTTTGATTCCAGTAGAAGGGGCGTAATAGAGCCAAGGTCTTGATTGGGAAATGAAGTAGTGAGGTTGGTGGTTTCTGATTTGGGAGCAAAAATCGGGTAGATTCACTTCCACACGTACAGCTGCCAACAGAAAATGAAAGACAGAAGCAGAGTGAGGTGTTGACTAAGTTGATAAAGTCGGAATAGCGAGCAGAAGGAATATCTGGTTTTAGGTGGCAGAGGTAATTATGGAGAATGTCTTTGTCTTTGCTGTGATGCTGTGGCTTTCCAATAAAGTCCCCCAAGGAGGGAACAATGGCCAACAAAAGAAAAGGGAGTAAGTAAAGGGACAGGGCTAGAACACAGAATCACTCAAGAGCAATTCATCATTAGGAGACGATTAAAAGGACAAGTTGGCAAATGGCTATACAGGGCTCTGCTACAAGCCTGGGATAATGAATGGCTGAGGATGACTCCATGGGCTTCTGAAAATTAATTCAGCTGTCAAGGAAGAAGCAGGATGATGTAAGCCATAGGAGTGAGGTAATTTATGAGATTTTGGAGAGTTTTTAGCTTGATTTTTCAGTAATATCTGTGAGAAGGTCAAGGAC
>NW_011888815.1:4876059-4878708 GCF_000151845.1 Pteropus vampyrus | reverse complement strand
AAAAAAAAAGTGTAGAAAAAGAAACAGCGCATTATGGGATTTCCAAGGTCGACACATTATTTTTCGCTTTGAGAACCAGGAACATCTTTATAGAAGAGGCAGCATTCCATCTGTGTTTTGCAAAATGGATAAAGTTACACAGTTAAGTAGATCAGAAATAAAAGCCTCTGCAGAGAGTGAGAACGTCGTGATGAGCGAGGCTCGAGAGACAGACAGATGTGTGGCGTTTAGGGGCAATGGACTATGACTGGCGGAAGTAGCTTCAGGGAGGCTGGAAGGACCTATTACAGAATCCAGACTGTTCAGGTCCTAACTGCCAGAAGATATCAGTTAAGTGACAGCTGTCGTTGTTTAAGTGCGAGCTGATGATGGTTTGAACTGTGAGGTGTACCAGTAGATATATTTCAAAGGATTCAGGATGTGTTTCTGTGGATAGGCTGGATATGGGCCATAAAAGACAAGGGGAGTAAAGAATGACTCTGAATTATTTGTTCAAAAAAGCTGAATAAAGGTCAATGCTATGTATTGAGAGGAGGAAAAGTCAAAAGGTCGATGTTGGACGCGTTCAGTTTGAAATGAGTGCTGGGTAGTCCAGGGATGATGTTGCATAGACATTTGGACCTAGGCTGGAATTCGAAGACGTTCCTGACGGGAAAAAGGATTTGAATGTCATCAACTTAGACGTGATATTTGCAGACACGGGAATGGAGAGAGATTTCGCGGTCGGCGAGGCTCTGTGACCATGGGACAGACTCATAGTGAGATATCCGTGACCTCAGGAAAATGGCAGATTTGGGAAGAATTATTTTTAAAAAGGGAAAAAATATCCTAAGTCAATACTGGTGAAAATAACCCAGCAATGGGTGTAACACTGATAAGGAAGGTGAATGTCGCACGGATTAAATAACTTGGCCGAAGTCTTCCAGGCAGGCCTCAAACCCAGGTCCTTCTGACTTCAGATCTGAAACTCTTTCACTATAGGCTGATGGAAGCCCCGTTGAAGATAAAAGATGGCAACCAGACAGGAATGGAACCTAAGAGGAGATGAATATAAAATCAAGAGTAGGGTAGAAATTTAACCCAAACTCATGACTCCAATGGCCTAAACAAAGCAAAAACAAAAAACAAAAAACAAAAAAAACTCATAAATGAATCCCTTAGTGAAAAGGGGCTGGGAATTAAAGAGGAGGATGCTTGAAATACCATCGAAGTGTCTACGTACCTTTGAGAAAGCCTCTTTCTATACTGACCCAAATCGTAAGCAGTGGTCCCCGTGGATTCTTTGTTTGCAGAAGCCCAAGAATCTCTGGTGCATCATGCTCAAAGTAAAATTGCAAAATCTCTCATTTGCCAAGGGATACAGGCAATTTCAAACCCTTTATCTTTCCTTGTGATGTATATAAGAATAAATATGGAAAAACAAAACAAAACAAAACAAGAGTATAAATAAAGATAAGTAAACTAAAATTACTTTCATATACCACAACTGGCCACAGATGGATTAAACATTTAAATGCCCCAAACAGAATTCTGATTTCAGCTCGGACAAATAGAAAGCTACAAAACAGAAACTCTCATCTTTACAACGGGGGGAAAAAAAAACAATAGGGAGCAAATTAACAACTTTTCGAGAGTCGATCTGATATTTGAGGTGACCTCGATAGTCACCAAATGGACATTCCAAAACCTAGACAGATAAAGACACCTGCAGGGAGACCCAGGTGTCGGCGTCAAGTACGGCAGTAACAACTCTACATGAGGCAGGGAGAAATAGAGACTGAAAAAAATCTAAGGGGATATTTTGATAAAGAGAGGGATTATTGAATAGTTTTTAAAAGACTCCCCCCTCCCAGATTACTAACATTCAAGGGAAAAAAATAATGATTATACGATATCATATAACACCTCGACTGGGTGATGGATAATATCTGTATTCAGATATGATGTGTTGAGAACACGCTATCTCTTATGTAATATTCTGAATGTAAATGCATAACCTGATCAAACCATGAAGGAACGTCATACAAACCTCAAATGCAAAATATTCTGTTCTCCAAAAATGCCAATGTCATATTAGACTAAGAAGAATTAAAACATAAACCTTCTAATAGTTTTGTTGAGCATAATTTTGTCCTCCGGTATGGATAGGATAAAGTTAAATTTAATTTAATCATTGCTCACTTTAGAAGAATGGATGTAGATTTATAAAGTCCGAATTCATAAAGTTTTATTGTATGAAAAATGTCATGATATTGTATTGTGATATAACAAATCCAGCCAACTTAAATATACTACAGAAAACAATTAAATCAAGACTTTCTTATTTAGCAGACGCTTTTAGTTCAGTTAACGATAACATCTTTTTTTTTTTTTTTTTGCCTGTTATCTTGTTTATTTTTTCAAATGTGGGATGGGTACAGTTGGGAGATCTGGGGTTAAAAATCACATGGCAAATTCTCATTTCATCTAGCGGAGGAAAAGAAGATGGATATAGCACAAATCACTATGTACAATTTATGAAGAGGTAAAGGTAATTTAATATTATTATGAAAAATACCTGTATAATGGAATCATTTGGGCTATTACGGCAGATCTAGAAGTATAAAATAATGTGAAGAGAAAGTGATCTATTGTTGCAACCTTACATTA
>NW_011888815.1:4844543-4874456 GCF_000151845.1 Pteropus vampyrus | reverse complement strand
GATGCGACTAACTTTGCTAATGATGTTGTTTCTCTCCAAATCTATTAAATAATAATGTTTATAGTTTTGAAAAGGATGGATTTGCTTTGTCAGGGAAGGCATGGAGAGAAATTGAATTCATTAATAAGCAAAGACTGCCTCTGAAACAATAGAGATGTTCGGCATACTTCAAACAGTACTAGGGAATAGTGGGCTGTTCATATTTACTTGATGCCATCCACTCATACTTGTTCTATAGTAAAACTGACAATTAGAATTCATACCATAAAATACCCAAATCTGACATTTTTTCAACTTAGTCCAAGTGAATAAATATTTATCAACTACAACATTTTCCGCGTCTTATACTCACCTCTTATCTGCTGCCAAAAACATACGAACCTTCTTTACAGTTAGAATTATTAAAGGGGTCCCTTCGGCAGACCTGTCCCCAGCTCATCTCCTGTGCTAATATCAATCCCTACATTTATTTATTGGAACTTATTTAACGAGCTCCTTTTATACGCCAGACACTGTGTAAGGCAACAAAAATCACAGCAGCGAGCATCTCTGTTCCTCTGGGAGCTTGCATTCTGATGGGTAGAGACATAAAATAAACAAGGAAAGAAATATTTACGTAAGCGTTCCCAGACGCAATCAATGCATGGGTCTGAAGAAAATAAAATCCAGCAATATGAGTGACAAGGGGATGGGAGTCGCTACTGCAGATGAGAAGTTAGGAAAAGATTCTATAGATCGCTCTGACTTCCATGGGGGGAATTGTAAATGAGAACAGCTTGTCACTATGGAAAGGTTTCTCATCATTCTTTGGGAAAGAATAAATCTTCAGGGTAGCAATGTATGGTGTGACTCCTGTTTCTCTGTCGAGCTGCATCCCATCTCCCACCCACCAATTCCCTCTCCTCCAGCCCAGAGTCTCTCTTTCTGGACCTATAATACGATACGCTTCTTCCCACATTGGGCTTTGATACACGCTCATCCTTCTTCCTCTTACACTCTCTCATTCCATCTCGTTTCTTCTACTCATCCTTTAGATCTTAAACAGCTGAAGCTACCTGTGCTTCAGGAAAGCCTTCTTAGAATTCTCCACCCAGAAGTCATATTTCTTCATGATGTGTTCCCATAGAGCCATTTTTTCCACCTTATTTGACATCCATTTCATTTCATCTCTAGCTGTTGATTACGGTGTTTATTTGTCTGCCCCGCGAGAATGTAAGCTGCTAATGAACCTAGAGGTTGTGTGGTCACGGCCGAAACTCCAATATCCATCCCAATGCCTAGCACGTAGTACGTGCTCATTAAATATCTGTTGAATAAATGAAGGAACCCTGGTACGTGTAAGTGTTTTGAAAAATAAAAGGGAACTTTTTTTTTGTTTTATCAACAAGTGAGTGTTTTCTGGACTTCTATGTTATTCCATAAAAAAGTCATCGTGAGAGGACATAGATTTTTGATGAGATATTCATACTGCATCAGAGGTAACGCATCACCTTCAAGCTTCCCTTCTGTGAAAACTATTATATAGTCCGGGTGATCTCTAATATAGAGATCGTGGCTGAAACAGCAGAACATTCAACAAAATCTGACCTAAAGACCTTTTCCCTGTCTAGGGCATGTCTAGTTGGTCTGTCTCTCTAATTTTTCATTTTCTATCTATCATAATATGTATCAAATCGAGACCTTTTAGGTCTTAAAAGACTATATCTCTGGCCTCAGGGTTTCATCCAGGTGACCTACACTGGGCCTCAAGAGTGGGAGAATAGAAAGATTCTATTATTTTACAGTATTTACAAGAGGCTTCTGCATAGCCTTTTCTCATCTAACTACGTGAATGCATCTAGTGATGGAGTGTATTAGAATACCAGTTGTGAAATCTCCTGCTTCAACAGGTCCTCCATGAACATTTATTGAATCAAGACCTAATGAATCATAGGATGCACTATATGGTCATACTAAGAACTAAATGCTTTATCATGTAAGGACCTGCTTCAACAGGTCCTCCATGAACATTTATTGAATCAAGACCTAATGAATCATAGGATGCACTATATGGTCATACTAAGAACCAAATGCTTTATCATGTAAGGAACCCGTGTCAAGTTCCAAAGGCATGGAATATGCTACTTATTGAGAGCATGCTGTATCCTGAGCACTTTTCCTGCATTATTTTTGTCCTGAGAAAATTCCCATTGAGGTTAAATAACCTCACCAAGTAGGTATTTAACCCAGTGCTAGGACATCACAGTGCCACTTGGGAGAAAGCGAACACAGAGAGGAAGCAGACAGACTCCTTGAGACCACGACTTGACTTCCAGAAAAGGCAGAGTGATAAAATTGAATGCCATTAAACCTAGAGCATGAAAAAAATGGGTTTGAGCCTTCATTCTAATCCTCATTAGCTTTGAATTAATCACTTAAGCTTGGAAGGTCGCTTTGCTCAAATGTAAAACAGTAGGACTAAGAGCATCCATCTTTCAAGATTGTCCTGTGGATTACCATATGATCTAATGACATCACATAACATTTGTGACGTCACCAAACCTTGCAGTCATTACTTTGTGAACCAAAAAAGCGTGATTTAAGGAGGAAATGCTATTTGATTTTATATAGGTGGATATACATACATATACATATACATATACGTATACATATACATATAACATATATACCTATTTAAAGGACAGAATGCTATTCTAATTCAAAATGATTATTAGCTACTGCACAGTTCTCTCCTTGCCCAAAGAGAGAACAAATTCCCCAGCCATTTGACCATCTGTGAAATTTTAAAGCTTCTGCAACACAGTTCACAAGTCCCATCTTTCTGTCCCCAAAGCCCACTCTTTCTGCCTGAAGTGGGCAGACAGGCTATACACACAGCCCTGCAGAAAAGAGGGTTCAATATGGCTGAGGGCAAAGCAGGCTGCAAGAACACTTAGGGAAAAATTTAACATCCAATCTCGAAAATTAATGTTACCTTCAGATGTTCAGATTTGAGTGGGGCAGGTCCCGGTGTACTTCAGACAGAATTCGGTTATATCACTTAATAACGCAGTTGTAAATCTGAATAAAATTAAAAAGAGATCAAACCCGGTAGACAAATGCTTTGGCTAAATGCCCTCTCTTGTGATCTGAATATCAACTACCGAGTTGTATAGTCGTTTATAAAGGGGCTCCGAGGTAGGCAATAGTGGGGCAAGTGGTCATTAATTTCAGCCCACCCAGAAAGGTGTTAACTATGCCCCATCCTTCTGGCTGGATATAATTAAGCCATCTCTTTTGTCCTTCTCCTGAGGAGGCATATATACTGTATTACTCTATAATACAGTTAGTGTGGTACAATTGTGGTGAATCAAATCTTGTTTATCCTAAAGATGGAGCGGGCTCACCCAGCTATGGATTTTATTTTTAATTGGGGTTCACAGCAGAGCGAACACTCTCTTCCCTGAAAATTCTGGATGGCTCTGGGGCACGTTTGGTTAACTCCCTCCCTGCCAACACCTCCCATCACACCGAATATCATCTATTAAAGCATTTCCTCTCACGAAAGGTCCAGCGCACCTCTCATGTGACAGAAATTCTCTCGAGCCTTTCCAAAGCGTTTGTAATATTCACAGGAGACGGATTAGTCTTCACGTATCACTTTTACGCTTTGGGATCAGAAATCGATTGTTATCATTGAAGACGATGCTTAGTGTTTTCATTCATTTTGCTTGCCATAATCTTGAAGCACAGAAATGTTTACAGATTCATCCAATGACAAAGGACATTTCATTGGAGAGCAACGTGTCAGTTCTTCCTGCACGTGTAGGCTGGGAGAGCATGATCTCTGCCCGGATGAGCTCCGAGCAGTGGTTTTGGGTGAAAAGTGTGTCGTGGGTTTCATTTAATTTTGACCGAAGCCACAGTCTCGGCCTGGCCCTTGGGCGTTTGCCAGGCGACTATAGTTTGGAGCTGACGGATGCCGTTTACGTTGACCCTACAAACAATGAAATGGAGCATCGAGACCAAAGCAGCATCGCGGTTATGGAAACCCCTGCTCTGTAGTCATCTAGGGTGTCACCTGGCACCTGGAGGGTCCCGAAGCTCTCTTACTGAGTGGCACTTAGGTGACATAACACAGTGGGAAGTGCATGGTCTTTGAAATCAGATTCGATTCCCTTAAGGTCTCTGAAACTCAATTTCATCTTATGATAAAATAAAATGAAAATATAAATTCTGCCAGCCTGCAGTGATGACTCCAACATATAATGAATGGAAAATGCCTGGCACCTAGCAGTCTCTTAATTCATATCATTATATTTCCATAGTCCTCTTTTCCATATGCGAATACATACTTCTTCCCCCTTACTGGTCTGCAAGTATCGTAAAGGGAGGGGTGTCACAGCTTCACCTCTGATGGCCCAGACAGGGGAGGCCAGTTATCGTCCAAGTGGGGTGTCATGAATCTGCTTCAGGGTTGAGAGGGTTAAGTGACCAGCTGAAAGAGAAATGAAGATTATTCATCATGATGGACACAGGCAATGGGCCGCGAATCTACCGGTTTGGGCGGGCCCGAGGCAGACGAGTGGTTGTTCTCTGGAGGGAAAATGTCGAGAAAAAATTTGGAGGCTAAGGCAACATAAAATGACACTCGCATGAAGCATGGAGGGAAATGTGCATGAAAGGTGTATGCAGATACCATGTTCTGCATCTTAAAGAGAGGAGGATGGCGAGGTACCCAGTGATGAGTGGATTGACGGGCAAGAAACTCTCTCTGTCGGTATTTCAATGAAGTTCATCGATACTGTCCTGATAAATGGCACAGACATATTTTGTGGGTCACAGTCAGCAAGAATGAAGTGCATGGGCGCTGGAACCCTCACCCCCATATTACTATCCAGCCCCCTCTTCAATCAGAGCAACACGTGTCTCATTTTGCCCCCTTAGAAACTGGCATCCTACATCTTTTTTTTTTTTATTAGAAAAAATCGTATTTTATTTAAAAAAAAAGAAAACAGATAATGAAAACAACAGGAAGCAAATAAAGGATTTAAACCTCTCCTACAAAGATGATAAGGTTTATAAATTAAAATCTCGAATCTACCTGGCAGATTTCGAAATAGGTCCATTTGAGCAAAACATCAACAACCACAAAACCTCTCAGGAGGGAAGAGCGAGAAAGCGAAATTCTAATCTCTGAGCTGGTGCCTCTTTGGGTAACGCGCTACCTGACACTGAGCATTAATATTTTACATGCTAGGGAGGAACGTGGGTGTCACACAGCCAGACAGCAGCCCCATCTACCGGAAAGGGCACACGAGGAAAAGGGGAAAGGAAGAGATCGCCTTAAGGCAAGCTCCACATTTAATTGGCGCTGAAAAAAAAACCCAGAAGAATACATGTAGAACAAAGCAGAATTCAGAAGAAATTAACAGAGATAAGTGTAAAGGAAATTTAAGTATTGTTTTTTGAAATAACGTGCCATCAGCATGCTTCTGAGAGAAGGGAGTTATATGTCTCAACAACAGTGTCGTGACTTCTTCCTTTTAAAATTTGCATGAGAACTTTTTCAGCTGTAATAAAATGAGGCAACGATAAAACACAACGACGATGAATACGCAAGTAGGAATAGGAATAAATTTAAAGACATGGAAATCTCTATTCGGTGTTACAGTCCCTCTAAGTCCTACTCATAGATCTAAATATAATTGAAACTGAATCTAATACTCTCTTTAGATAAGCAGAAAAATAAGAAGTGTGTTCATCCCGCTTAAGCTAGACAGCGAATGTCATTTTACTCGACTGAGACTCAGCCCGTGTCTGTAGGACAGGACTGTGCTAAACTGCCCCAGAGAGAAAAATATTTTGTTCCGTTTTTTTCTCGATGATAAGACTGGGTTTGATATTCATCCCCATATTCTCTGGAAGTAGTATAATGTATAGAATATAATAGTTTTTCAAAACATTTTTTTAACATCTTGGTAAGATATACATACCATATAATTTACCGTTTTAATTCTTTTTAAGTGGACAGTTAAGAGGCATTTCCACCATCCGCCGTTAGAACTCTCTCATCTTGCAAAACCGAAACTCTGCACCCATTAAAAACTAACACCCCATGCTTCCTTCCTGTGGCACCCCATGATCAACACTGTATTTTTTGTCTCTATGAATTTGACTACTCTGTGGCCTCTCATAAGCAGACTTGTACAGTATTTGTCCTTTTGTGTCTGGCTTATTTTATTTAACTTACTGTCCTCAAGATTCATCCACGTTGTAGCACATGTCAGAATTTCTTTCCTTATTAAGGTTGAATAAGAGCCCATTGTCTATACAGATCACATTTTGGTGATCTATTCATCGGTCAAAGGAAATTTGGGCCGTCGGACGTATGTTTTGCAAGAATGGAAGTGGGGAGGAATGAATGAATGAGTGAAGAAATTAAGAAACAAGGGAATGAGAGCAGAAAGAACTGACATTTTGGAGAAACTGATGTAGCATTACCAACCGCGAAGCTAAGTAAAGGACGAGCTTCCCGCCTGTCATCTCCTCATCTGTCAGGAAGGGAGGTGACTCGATCAGAAAGCTGATGAGCACATAGCCAGCTGCGGGAAAATGGCACCAGGGCCAGCATGGGTGGTCATCCTCCCGTCGGCCACCAGCTTTGAGAGGAAGGCACAGCTGGGCATTTTGATTTCATGCAAAAAAAAGCTTTAAGTACCAGTGTACACTCTGTCCCATTTTTAAACCTCTCTCACCCACCCCGAGAAGTGACCTGTGAACAATTTGCGTAAAAATTAACTCGCTTTTCAAAACTATGCACACCGGTATCCGTAACTTGACAATGGGGTGTTTGCCGAAAAGTGGTCTCCAGTGACTTACACCCAAAACTCCTGGACTGATATTTCCGTGGCAGTCCTTACAGGAATTTTGGGTGTTAAGTCACTTCGACTCTTATTCTGGAAGAGTCAAAGGGACCATTCAAAGCTTATACAGCAAACCTGCCTTCCCCAAGGGGCCCTCCGATGCCACCCTGTCCGTTTAGGATGAGTGTTTGTCCAGACCTTGGGGATCTTGTGTGCCAGGGAAGATACGGAGCCTAAGCCTGTGCCCGTTTGAACAAACACACCCGATTGTCTTCCTCTCTTGGCCCCTGAGCTCCCTCCAGCAAACAGAGGCCACAGGAGGCACCATTTTTCCATGAATCTAGATGGCCACTCTCCCCAATGGAGTGGACAATTCAAGTACTTGGGGCCCAGTTTTCCAGTCAGCCCGGGGCGCCTCTGAGAGAGGCAAAAGAGCCAGCTACCTCAGTTTCCAAATATGTCAAGCCAAGTACCGGCCCTTTGTGCCACAAGTGCCCCACTGCACGTAGATGAAAGGTGTTTTGAGGGCGGACATATTTCTTTTTATTATTATTTTGTCATCCACAATAACCAGAGCCCTCAAGTGCTTTCTGTGGTTGCTTAGAAGCAGGAGTTCTCAGCCCCTGCTTGAAAGGGGTCGACAGGACGTGAGTACTTAACCCTTGCCCTGCTGAGCAGCCAGTGCGATCACACACACGTATAAACATTTTCTCCGTGTTTTTTGCTCACGGGTGCCGTGCAATGGTCGGCTCCACCTAAAAATCAAAGCCTGACAGATATTATAGGTGAAAGCATGATGGAGACAAAAAAAAAACAAAAACAAAAAAAACCGCGAGCTACAGAGTTGGTCTTGGTTCGCAGATGGCTTTAAAAACAGGCCCTGTCTTTTGAAAGACCGGTTAAAGGTGCCCTTTTGCAAATTGCCACTCATTTGGGTGGTGACCAAACTGATCACAATCATTTGATCGCATTACTCCCGTAGAGTACTTGAAATTCGTCATCATTCATTTTTGCTGCGTTCACTGAAGCCCCAGTGCTTTGATTGTCCCGCGGTTTCTAGATACCCAGCTGTCCCTAAGGCCAAATATAGCATAGACTTATCTTTTTAAAAAAAAAAATGAAATCTGAGTAATGCCCCAAATAATACTTTTTTAAAAATTAGTAAGCAGCTCCACATATACACATTGTGCTGGATTATTGTATTTGCTTCCCCTCTAATTAGCTAGCATTGATGAACTTAACAAAATATACATATATATTTTCAGTTAATCGATTAAAAGTTAAGTAAATCACGAGAAACTGAGAACTATAAAGGACACGCATGAGAATTATCAAACCAGAGAGCACATTGCTATTCGTAAGCCGGATGACAGCTTGAGCTTTATAGATTTGAGGGCGGAAAATTTATATTGTAAAAAAATAAATGTATATATTTTTCCTTTTGGATTTTGCAGCCTAAATGTTCAAAATGAAATATCCAGTTCCTTGGCGTGGCCGATTTTCAGCAAAAGGCTTTCTAATCTAGTAATTGCAGAAATAAAAGACGCCTTTCTCAACACGGCATTAAAACTCTCTAATAAAATAGGGAAAATGAAGGTCCGAGATGATAGTCTTTATCAAAGTGTTTATAGAGACATTATATGTTCCCGTAATTGTTTAGGCCAGTGAATTAATGAATCTGCTCTCTAAGTCTCCATTTGAAATGATTTCGATGGTGTCTGCTGCTCAGCTCCTCTGGAAAAAGCCTGTTGTCTGCAGTTCGAGAGAAGGGCCTTGAACTCTGCCATTCATTCCCTTACAGCCCCTCAGCTGAGTCTAATTGCCAGAAAGCACACGAGACCTCGAGCCTGATTGTGCCTCCACCTCCTTTGAGGTTTGGAGGCATGAAAAGCAGAAGGGGAAAAAAAGCTCCCTTTTGATGTTCTGTTTCATTCTCTCTCCATCTCCCTCTCTCTCTCTCTTCCTTTTATTTATTTTTTTTTTTTGTCTGCCCACTCCAACGCTGAGAATGACACATTTCTTTATAAGACTTCTTCTCCTTCTTATAAGAACAATAATTAATAAGGCCTTTCGAAAATGAGGCTTGAATTGGTGTCACCTCAGGGGTGGTCTGGGGCTCTGAAGTGGAACCTCGGTGGGCCCCGGCCTTGTCTGGCCTCTGTACAGGTCACTTTTAAATACTCCGACCCCAATTATCACTGCCTTTCTCTAATGAGGCGATTCGCACAAGGATACAATATTATACGGGTAGGGACAGAAGAGAAAAGAGACAAGGTGTAGTTGACACCACACTAGCCACATTTGATTATTATCTTTGTGCCTGTGACATCACAGCTGGGTCCGGCCTTAGAGCAAAGCGCTTGTGCCTCCGTTCCCATGGTGAGCTTTCTGGAATGACTTCACAGACCCTCGTGAGCTGCCTGTCGCTTGACAGGCTAGAAAGGAGTGACCTGCTGACCAGTTGCCGCTGGCTTCTCGGGCTCCGTGAATATTATCCGAAGGCCTTTCTGAATTTCGGCGTCACTGGTTCCTGCCAATCGCTTGAATAAAAACCACATTATTTGTATCCATAGAATTTTGCGGGCTTCTCGCATTGACCTCAAGAGTTTCGAAACGTTGTTTGTACGTGTCATCTGTCCCGAATGTGGCTGAGAGCGGACCGGCTTTGAACGGGGCAGCATGGGAACACAGCCCCTTGCCAAAATATCTAAGAGGCTTTTAAAATAACCTCAGTAAATTATATGCGTACTTTGTCCCGGAGTTGCTAATAATAGGGTAGGTGACCTGTATGAATTATGTCTTTTTGGCGCGCTCTCTCTCTCTCTCTCTCTCTCTCTCTATCGCTCTCTCTCTCTCCATATATATGTATATATATGTGTGTGTATATATATATATATATATATATATATATATATATATATTTTCCTAATAAAATGATGTCACTGAGGAAAGGGAAGAGATAGTAAATTAGGGGTTATAGTAGGAAATATGAAAATAAGCCTTTATTCTTTGCAATATGACTTTTGATACATTTCCATCGATTTGGGGCTGGGTTCTCTATCCAGAAACAATAAATAAATAGGAAGAAACTTACATTGAGAGAATCCAATGGAAAATGTGCAGCCAGATTCCAAAAGCTAAAAGACTACAGGGTCCAGGGGAAAAAAAAAAAAAAAGCTTGGCGAAAAAATATCGTAAATCCAGTTATACAAAATGAAATGAGATGAGGCGTTTTCATTACAGAATGTTTTTCTTGTTTTTATTTTTTTTTTTGTTAAATGGGCGGTCTCTTTCTTCACTTTGTAAAGAATGCTTTCAGATACATTACAGCAAAATAATCACCATCCCAAAAGAATCACTGCAAATCAACTTTGAACAAATATGGGTAATTAAATATGACCACTGTCTCTGAATAATGAAAGAAAGAAAATGTATCATGATAGTAGATTTTATGATGACATGGCTGATTCTTAATAGGCTTTACCTAATAGGGAATGTGCTCTGGTTAAATTGCTTTCATCTTAGAATTTTGTTCACTGGTGCCACAGCGATCTGGAAATTGTTTTGAGGTCCAAGTAAAAAAAAAAAAAAAAATGTCAGTGAACGCAAGGATAAAAGGAATCCTCTGAGAAGAAGAGATATAAAATGATAAAAGAGAGAGGAGAAAAAGAGGCAGAGGTCTCTGCTCCCCAGGCCTGAGGTAGGAGTGAAACTCTAGGCCCCTACGTGAGTAGGTGGGCCACATGGAATTTTCTAGCAAATGAGCTGTGAGGAAAGTACCATGTGTCCTTTTTGGGTCACGTGTTTCATGGCCAGGATAAGACCTTCCAGAGAGCTTTGCCCTCCTGTGTGACACCAAACCCTAGTTCAGGGGGCAAGGCTTGGTCGATGTGGGTGTCTTAAAAGCTCCAAGTCTGTGTCACCGCAGGGAGCTTAGACATGATGTTGACCTTAGTCATTTCAAGCCATCGAGATTTTTAGGACTGCATGTTACTGCAGCATAACCTATGTATCCTGCTCGACAAAGGACAAACGCCATCCAACTGAGCTGAGACAAAGCACACCGTGTCATCTCGAGAGGTGTCAGCAAAGAGCTGTGCATGACACTACAGGTAGGATAGCTTTTCTATAGCTTGAAATCATTGATTACCATTAAAAGCTACTGACGCCCATATCGAGGCTAAAATCTGTCAAAGAACGCGTGTCCCCCAGATCCACCCAAAGGCAGCATGGCGACACTAGAATATAGAGAAATATCGAAGCGGGGGAACTGGAACCATAAATACCCACAGCGCTTTTTTGAAGACGCGTTTTGTTCTTTTCACTTGTTTTGTCTTGCTTTTAGAAAATGTTGCATGTGAAATGGTAAGGATGAACGTATCTGATAAACAATAAGTTACTCTGGTGAGTAAAACAGAAATCAGCAGTTATAAATGGAACTACCTGGGTGGAATCGATCAGGTGACATACATTTATGAATTGTGAATCAGGAAAGTGTCAAACAAGTAAAGGGAGGTTATGTCTCTGGCAGCTGGAAAGACCTGTCGTGCCTCGAGGTATTCAAAAATTTTAAAATAATAATGAGAATAATAATAATGGAAATTAAGAGTGGACAGACCAAACCTGTGGTCAAAATTCATCCCTCGGCATTGCCTCCTACCCTAGGATATGATGTCGCTAAATTACAAGTGCCGTCAAGACTCTCGAGAGCTTTAAATCTACATTACAGAATCCTTCATTAAAACAATTTTTAAACATGAACTTCTCTTAGAGTAAAAAAATTTTCATCACCGGAGATGGGTCGATGAGTGAGATCTGAAACGATAGTTTCAAATTGTCGTCAGATAGATGGATCACTCGAGAAAAAAGCCAAGTTTGGGAAAGAAACGCGGGCCAAGAAATTGACAGGTCAAATCGATGACTAGGAATTTCTGAAATCTGGGCCAGGATCGTTTATCTGACTCTCAGAGCCAGACGCGTTTCAGAATTCTGAGTTTTCAGGTTTTGGAAAGGTACGTCACCTGGTAATCTCTGCGTGATCGAGGGCAGCCTGAACGTCCCCACCATTATCTAGCACGACATATGTGCTTTGTCACGTTGAGGAGGAGACAGAGACGACAGCAGCCTCATGATAGAACGCGTCAAGGTCTGTCGCCAGATAAATTATGGAAAAGCAGAGCTTTTGGTTTGGGAGCATTTTGGAGTTTAGAATTACAGATGAGGAATTATAAATCTCAACTGATTGAGGCGGGCTTGACGGTGATGATGAGACCCAAACTGTAATCGGCTCCGTCTGTTCCTCAGCATTGCTATATCTCTCTCTCTCTCCCACCCCACCCATCTGAGTCCATTAACGCTTTAAAAACACATCACAGAGCAGTTTTTCCATGTTTTTCAGCAAATTCTTTTGTTAATGTTTGAGCCCTGATGCCAACATCTCTGCGCTTGTGGACACAGGTGTCCTGAGTATAACCAGGAGAGACAGATGCCACGGCAATGGGAATGGGGTCCCCCTAAATCATTTCCGCCTCCACGCGCCTTTCAGAAACCATCACATGCCCTGCGATGGACACTCTCGGTACACTTCCCCCGCAAGTTTCATTTTTATATGTTCGTAACCACATCCAGGCATATTTCACATCTATCTAACGGGAGGGAGACTTTTAAAAGATTGTTTACTTCGCTGCTGCAAACTCACAATCTGAAAAGACCATTTCAATCTCTTGTGCTTGAATGGATTCCACTGAGATTATCTGCAAACTCCCCAAACTCTCCTGGTGTCTTTTAGAGCTTTTTCTGGTTTGCTGCTTTAAAATAACAAACTTTCATTTAATTTACGGGGTAATACATGCTGTTTTCCAATTTTGAGGACATTTTGCAGCATGTGCCAGTTAAGATTTGGATGCTTTCCTTTTGGTACATTGCTGTGTGTGTATGCATGTGTGTGTGTGTGTTCATGCATGTGTGTGTGTGTGCGTGTGTGTATGAGTGCGTCTTTTTAAATATTTCGTTTTGATGCAAAAAGTCAGGGACCAGATGGCAAAGAAAATGTGTACAGAAGATCAGAGAGGTGTGAAGAACTAAGATTTTAAACAATCTCTGCCTGGTTCTTATGGAAATTAATTCCCTAATATAAGGTTATAACTTTTATATATATATATTTTGACAAAAAGAATTCTCCCTGGTATCAAAGTACTAACTTTCTAATTTTCTTTTCGCCCTCGCCAGCTCCCAGCAACGGTGTCAAACTTAATTAACTTGTGGCTTAACTACGTTTAAAAACGTTCCCGAGCCAGTTTCTATTAAGTGAGTGATTCAAAGTGAGGGTCAATGCTATTTTTTCCCCGAGTGAGTCACAAAAAGTACTTGGCTATGTAGGTGGACATAAAATCAGTGAATTTATGCCAAGTCACTGAGTTCGTAATAGATTCTCTCTCTCTTTCTTTTTTTATAAGGGGTTTCGAAATGAGTTTTAAAAGCGTTTTTTCTTTTTCATTTCCCAAATTAGTGTTAAGGAAATGGTGACACATCGTAGAGTAGAAGGAAGGCCAATATTAGATGGTCCCTTTTTTCTGTGACTGTGCTTGTCACCAGCCCAACAGAGATAATAGTGAACTCTAGTTCCTGATTCTCATCTAGTTTGAAGTGCTTATGTGAACAGTGAACAGTTTACTAAAATAGTGAACTCTAGTTCCTGATTCTCATCTAGTTTGAAGTGCTTATGTGAACAGTGAACAGTTTACTGAAAAATGATCGCTATTTCATTCATTGCAAAATTGCCTTAAGCAGTGATTGTTTAATTGTGTAGCCTTTGCTTTGGCTGAAGAAATTGATATTATGATACTTAAGGTCAGACTCTTGGCTATTGCAAAAGGGTGCCTGTAGATGTAAACTAAATTTTCACGTAAAAAGAACAAAAATTCTACCATTACGATCACCCTCGGCAGAATCAAACCGCTTATGGTAAAACAAAACAAAAAAGTCACCTTCTCAATTTCCACTACTTTATCTGGCATCTTTTAAAAATTTTTGTTACAGTCCAGCACAGTGCTGTTGGGTTTCCCTTCAGATGACCTAAATTATGGCAGAAATCATACCTGAAACAGCCAGAGGTAAAAACAGACAAAAGCTTCCACAAGTAAAACTGCAGTAATAAAAGAAAAAAAAAAAAAAACTTCATAACTTCATTCTCTCTCACGATAAACACGCAAATGAGATTTACAATCTGAAAACGTCTGTGCCATTGACACAGCATTTTTACCTAGGGAAGCCAGAAGAAAAAGATTTTCTAGATGGCAATAAAAATGCCATAGATAGACACCCCTTATAATCGTTCCGATGATGTGGAAACTGCATGTCGGAGACGGGTGTTTGATGGTGCTGCACTCGGGACCTGGTTGTGGCGACGGTTTGTTTTGAGGGTGTGTGTTTGGAATCCCACGTGCTTACTGATTTACCACCCCCTAGGATAAGCTCAAGGACCTGAGATTTGGAGAAGTCGCAATACCACGTCCTTCCTTGTGAGGTCACCCACCGCTAATGAGCAGAGATGCTCACAGATTAAGCCTCAGCCTGTTAGTGCTCACCCACCAGGGTCCCCTCGAGGGGAAGCTACTTAGCCACCACCTAATAAAGACATCTGTCCTTGTCTCCACTCGGACACAGCTTCTCAGGAAACACGTGTGTAAGGATTCTTTCTTAAGTGCCATGATGTACTTGCAAGTTAAAAAATAAAAAAGTCCAAATATTTGTGGGTTGAAATATTTGGACATTTTCTTTGCTAGGATGAGCCGTTATTCCTTTGAAGACATGATTCTTCACTTAGTCTCCCATGGATTCTCTTTAGAAAATAGGAAATGCGTATTTTTTCCCCGTTAATAGTGTTGGAGTAACATGCCTTTTTTTTTTTTTTTTAATATCTATAAATAGAAAACAAAATGGTACCATCGAAATATCCAATGTTCATAAGATTGGCTGCAATGTCAAACTCACCTTTGGACAGTCAGAAAACTTTGCCTCAATCGATGACCTACTTTAAAAAAATGTTTTGATGAATAAGGAAAGTCAGAGAATGAAATTTTAGTTCTCTTTTAGTTGGCGGGTTATTTCTAGGCCTTTCCTCGTAAAACACTTACTTGCAAAAAAAAAATTGATATGTAGACATGCAAGGTTATATGCGAATACACAGAGTTTATTTCAATGGCATTATATATTTCTTTTATTGGGATTAATATATGCCATATGCTTTTTCTTCACTGTATGAAATGGAAAAGTCTGCGCTTTAGTTAAAATTCAATCGTCAGTCATCAGGTCGCGTCTGAAATTGTGCCAGGTGCAAGGGGGAAGGAGGACGAATGTTAAAATTCACCAGCTCTGATCCCTGTTCTCTGGACGAAGTAGCATGTAAATAAATAAATAATCTCGACACATGAGCAGAACGGTGTCTCACGCCCTCGCTCAGGCTCTGCTCAGCAGAGATATAGGTACAGACTGGAAACCAACTCTCTCACACACACAAGCACACATGCACACCTGCCTGCATGCATGCACGCACACATATACATATACACTCCCTCTTTGCACTCTTAGTCAAAACGACTTCTATGATAAATCCTTAGACTTGAATTGTCCCCATGCTGAAATAGTACATTCACATTTATATCAGAAATGTCCCCAATCTACGTTTGCTGAATTGTTTTTATCTTCTGATCTTGTCAGAAGTACTGAGTATTTATTTAACGTTCACAAGAAATCCACTTTGCCTTTAAATGTTGCATTAAACGGCTCCTGTTTCCTTACGGGAAAGAACCGAGTTCGCGTAGATAATGGCTTGACCACATTACCCTGTGAATATATATTAACAGATTGAATGGAGCGAAGTATGTACAGGCAGTGGATAGTTTACAAGGATTGTGTCGTATGCCTCCCATGTCTGCACAAAAGCAATAATATCTCCGGATTTTTAGGACAGTGGAAGACACAGAGTAGAGATGTTGGCTCAGTCTATTGTCTTGTGTACTATTGAGTACCACTGATGGGATGAGGTGTGAACGGGAAGTAGATTAGCGACAGCGGACATCATGGGGACCAGCAACACTCCAGTCAATGGAGACACATGTTGAGAACGAGGCGGACGACTGGGAACGATTTCTACTAACGTAGCTCCAGGCAAGCTCCTGAGACTTCCTAAGAGAAACTGAAGAGAATACGTTCAGAATAGAGTTTTGTAAAATAGAACCGAGATGGGGAGGAGGAAATTCTTATAGCTGGGCCTGAACACAGCAGACATCCATAAACTTTATTGCTAGTGACGTAGCAGCAATAGCTGCTGTCAGGCACTGAGCGCGGGCATCTGGGGGTGACATGTCCTATAGGAGTGCTAGGGGACATCAGGAAAGCAGACCCACCACGTGCAAATGGAACAGGAGTAAAACTCAGACTTCTTGAAGGAATCTATTTTGTTTTGAGGCGACTTATTTTTCAAATCTCCATCTTTATGGAGATTGAACTCTACTTTCTCTCTGAAATTACAAAGCTCTGGTTCAAATGCTCCTCTCTGAAACAATCAAGGTAAATAACACTACCTTAAATTCACCTAACAATACCTCTCAAGAGCTCTAAAGAGGTATTACACTATGATATATTAATCCCATTGCTAAGAACCTTCTGTCAAGAAATATTCAAGATATAAGTGAAGATACACACAAAATGTTTATCTCAGCACTATTTATAATAGAGAAAAAAACAAAAACTACCTATACGGCCTACAACAGAGAAATAATTAAATTAGGTGTGATATAGTCATAAGATAAAATGTTCTCTATATTTTAAATTTTGGATACAGAAAAGAATTATTTTAGAAACAAGAGAGATATGCAGAGATAAAAATATACATTTTTACATTAAATCGATCACTGTTAATTTTTGGATCGTATAAGCATGTCTTATTACATATATGATATGTACATAGTATATATATGTGTGTGTGTTGAAATTTATTTCACTGATACTGCATTTGCTTTATAAATGATAAAAATTAAATTACACAAACAGGTTAAAACCATAGAATCATGTTGTAAATTTCTAAGTGGTCTATTAATGTGTTTTGATGTTTATTGAGTGGCTACTATGGTCCGATCTCTAGAAATACCAAGCATATAAGACATTCTAAACATTGAGAAAAGCCCAGAGAGTAATAAAATTTCATTTAAGAGTTTTTATTCATTTAGTTGCATATGTTCAGCAATGCTCATCTGTTTAGTTCCAGTATTCGTGTTAGGTCCTTGGCAGATCCACACCTCTGACAGAAAGAAAGAAAAACCACCATCAGCATCAACGATTAAAACACTGAAGACGAACAAAATAGAAGACACAAAAGTTATTTAAAATTTGTCTGCACAGGAAAACAATGAAGGATACTTCAAATGGCAAATATAAATGTTTTTACAAACACCTGTGGAAAATATCATTTAAAATGTTTGCTAACAATAAGACCCAATTACTAAATGAATTGAAGAATTTTCTAAGCTGCATTAACATGTATGATCTGGAGTTCATTATCATGAATATCTTCATTTCAGACACGTATTAATTAGATTTTCCCATACTTCTTAGTTATAAAATGCATTTAATCAATATACCTTTTGAGATCAAATTAGCAAAACATTCATTTTTACGACGAAAGGTCACATTATGTATTTTAAACTTTGAATCATTATATATATCTCTCTTATGTTTCCCATTTGTAAATCTTGCGATGGCTTTGTTCAATATAGCCAAAGGTCAAAGCGAAAGAGCCATGGAATTATTTAAGCAGAAAAGGTGCATCACAGAGGATTTTCAAAGAATTAGACTTAGGGTCTGAAGATAACAAGTTGGATTTTCCCCCTTACCATGGTGCCAAGTTTATTAGCGTGAACTAAATACTTTCTGGAAAAGTTTGCTCACATGAATAAATGGTTGGGTGTTTCATTCTTCTGCACAGTGATGCTATTTCAGAGAGAAAAGGAAGGGCAGGTTGATCCTGAAATGTGGTGGCGCGAATGTCACCTCCTGTTCTTCCACTATCAGCTGTCCTGAAATGAACAGCTGCTGAGGTTCGTGCAAATGTGACTCAGTTGAAGTCAGTCTGGGCTGGAGCTTCCGAGGAAAGAATCAGCCTTCTCTTTCCCACGGGGCCTGCAAGATTTTTTCCTGTATTTTCTTCTAAGAATTCTTCCATTTTAGCACTTGTGGGTAGGTCTTTGATTCATTTTGCATTTCTTTTCATGTATGCCGTTAGGTAAGGGCCCCGATTTATTCTCTTGTGTATAAATATCTGGTTATCTCAAAATAACTTGTTGAAAAGGCTATGCTTCCCCGCTGAACTGCTTAGACGTCTTTGTCCAAAATCATCTGAATGTCCATATTCTCAATTCCGTTGCTGCTAATTCATATGTTTATTTCAGAATCACTATTATATTGAGTATTGTGGCTTTACGGTACGTTGCGAAACTAGAAAATATAAGTCCTCCAATTTGTTCTTTTCCAAAACTTGTTTCGCCTATCCTGGATTCTTCACATTTTCATATGTATTTTAGAAAAAGCTTGTCGATTTTTACAAGTATATGCTGTAATTTCGTTAGGAAAGGTCTCGAGTCCATAGATCAATTTGGAGAGCGTTGTCATTTTATGCTCCAAACTCTTATTGGTTTGACACAATGATGCTTGTTTCTCTTTCAGCTTACGTATTATCTGAGCATGCTAACATTGCCTGTGCTGTAGGCAGCGGCTAGTCTACTGTGGGACTTTTGAAAAGTAAAGTAAAAATTGCATCTTAATATGCTTTTACCGTATTGACTCTTAATAAAGTCATATGCGTATTCTATTTTGGCACAAAGGTTGAGAGTGACCAACTCTACCTGACAGTGGAGAAAGGGAAGTTGACAGCCAGAAAGTTTGCAGGAGTGATGACCAAGCCAGATATCGATGGATAGTGGGAATTTAGCAATAAGGGCCACGTGACAGAGGTATTGTTGGGAGTGGCATGAAGTTATGGTAAATGGCCAAACCATGGAGAGTTTGTATTCTGTGCAAAGAAGCTTGAACATTTGTTCCTAAAACACAGGGGAGCTACTGAAACATGTCAAGGCCTGAGGTCAGATTTGGAACATGCTGGAAGAGAAATTCATTGTAGAGAGCAAAGAAGGGACCAGCGATAGATGGGGTGAAAAAGAAGACTAGATGAGAGGGTACCAAAAAACTAACCTGTAAAGTAAATGAAATTTACATTTAACATGACTCACGTCCTTGATGCTTATAATTATTGCTTCCCTTTTAACAATTGCTTCCAGAATTTTCTTGAGCAGTGACATCGTACCCTCTCTTCTTGACTGTACAGATCCTCCCTCTTCTTGCTTTTACCTTTGCACATTGGGATATTTGTTCATATCTAGTCTTTTAGCTTGCTCTTCATGAAGGCCAGAATCTATTTGACCAACTTGATCAAAATTGATCAACCGGTTCTCTTAGCAGCCTTTATTTTCGTTTATCTGGAGCAGAGATTTGAAATTTAAATCTTAGAAATGTTTTGTTTGAAACATTTTTAAATAGGGATTGTCTAAAAATTATCTTACAATCTGGAGACTTCGATTCTTTTTTTTACCGATCTTTTTTTTTTTTATATTCTGATCAAATGTTGTTTTTCTTTCCTCTATTAAAAAAATTAAAAGAGAAAAATGATAAGATGCTAACCAGCTTATTAAGGTTGGGTTTAATTCAAGTAAAACTAATATGTTCCAACTTTGACCCTAATCAAGTTTGAATAATTATGTAAATTATTTTAGAGTAAAGAAATCTATTGGAAGAAAAAAATCTCGTGACTATTTCTTTGTAATCATTGTTCTATTTGTCCTTGGTATGTTTTCATGGAGAGTTCCAATGACATTTCACAACTTGTCTTCTGTTAGACACACTAGATATCTGAGCAAGTTTCCATATGAACAACTGTCAAAGCAGATTTACCTAAATTAAGATGATTTTAATGTCTTAATATTCTCAGATTGTTCTCTGACTCAGGTTTAGGTATCAAAAAGGATTGTACGGTATGTCTAAAGAATTTAAGAGGAAAACAGGCTTGTATGCTAGAAAGACACAAAGATTCAATTCCTACTCTATCCAAAAAAAAGTCTAAATATAACCCCTCTCCAACACTCCGATATGTCTGTCTTCGTTCTCATAAGTTAGGGGGTTCAAGTAGCTTTCTCTGTATAGCCTAGAAATAACTCCTATTGAAATATCTTCAGAGAGGGGTTAACACGTTGATAAATACACTTGAGCACAAACCAACATGCCAATCATAGCAAATGGATGTAACGGGTGGCAGATGTGGGTTATTCACACAGCAGCGGCCTGTCTCAAGTTACCCAAGTGTCGTAACTGTGTATAATAATCACACACTTGTCTTAATGTGTCACAATCTTAACAGGACAAACCACTGTCCACTTCAAATGGAGACAGTCTGGCAAACCTGATCAGATTATCACTGTCATTATTTCAAGCAAATTAACAGGTGACTTGATCGTTCACCTCGTCTGATGCCAGCATGAAGGTTGACAGCCTGAGCTTCAAATGAGAACGTACGTCAGGTCGATTTGCAAAGAGCTCACCTGAGTTGATTCATTCAGTCCAAAGGCTCTTTACTTGGGATATTGTTGACAATGAAAAACTTCCCTGGGGACAGTTTAGCATTTTCGCATTAAACATAGTTGTCACTTTTGCCAGAGGTCCCTGGAGTGATTAGGTTCTGGGTGAAGGCTTTAAAAAAGGCAGCCTGATCGTTCTAAACCAGTACAGGTTACTCTGTTTGTACCAGAGCTTCCCCACCCCCCCACTCTCCGCAGAAGTATGACTTTCTATGCATCACCAGGAAATCATAGATACCTCCTAACCCTAACACTAACCCTAACCCTAACCCTAACCCTAACCCTAACCCTAACCCAGTTTTGAGCGTCATTCATTATATTAATATCGTCACAACTTAACCAAAAGGGAAAGCTTGATTAGTGACACTTGGGACAGCAAGAACCCTCCTCAACATACATATGTTGTCTTACAACATGTGTCACAACTTAATTCAGGTATCTCTGCACTGTCCTGTTTCCCTCACTGCCATGTAACTTGCTTTAGCTATGTGTTTGCAGAGTCTCTGGTGTATGTATGTCTGAGTGTAGCCATGTGCCTGTATGTGTGTAGGGAACACCGGCACTATGCCTTCTGCGGCCTCCGGTAATTTCCAGCAGCTGTTCCCTGTCCACTCCCGCCTCCCGACCCTCTGTGTCTCAGATTACGTTGTCATTCGGGTGCACAAAAGAGGAGTGAATGGCCTTATCCTCCCAATTTCTGCTCAGTCTGGCATAATTGACTTTTCTCTCATATTATCTATAAGTGCTAAGGAGTTTCTGCCTCTTCTTGAATTCCTCCTCTCTTAAAACTCCCAATTTCTTTTTCTTCTTTAAATCCCCACCATCAACGTTCTTCACTGTGTGGTCAAAGCTGTTGAGTGCCCTATGTCTGTAATTCCGGAGCAAAAAAAATATGAAAAGTTCCAAGGGATCACTCAAAATCCTCATCACCTGGGCCCAGTGAAACCTTGACTGAAAAAAAAAAACATTATTATTAAAATATTTTGGGGTGCCTCCAAGACCCGTATGTTCATCTGGCCTCCCACCTTACAAATCCGCACTTGTTGGGTATTTGGAAGCAAGACAATGCGTTCAAAGGGTCACAGGTTTTGAAGGCAGATCCTCATGCATTTGAAAACTGCCTTGGCTAGTTAATTGTTTTGTGACAGTTATATCATCACGTTAGCTGAGTCGACACCTGTATTGGTTACCTGTGTCAATCAGGCTTCCGGAGGAAATAGAAAGTACATTTAGATTGGGTCATTTGAAGACAAGGAGTGAAAGAAAGCTCTTTTTTCGTGATAGAATACTAGGTAATAAACATAGGAGAAATAATACAGCTGGAAAATCACCACTTTACAACTATCGTAGTCATAATTAATATAGGCAAGAATAATCAACAGATACTCAAACTACTGTATGATATTTTCTTAAGGAATAAGTATATCTACATAATCTCAAAATATTGCCACGTAGATTTCTTATTAATTACAAAGGTAAAAAAGATACCTTTAAAAAAAAAACAGGGTTTAAACAACCTAAATCATAGTATCATGTACCTCCTGATGTGGTTCGCTGAAGACACAATGAATCTAACAGTATTTCTGCCAGGAAATGCATAACAGGAATCACATCATCAGGAAATAAGTAGACAATCCAAACCCGGGGACTTTTAAAATAAAACACCTGGTCTGCGTCCTTCCCAACCGTCGATGTGACAGAAAAGAATAAAACTTAGGACCAATTTCTGTTTCAAGAGAATAGTGAGCCATAACGACGAAGTGAGATATGTGATTCTAGATTGGAACCCAAAATGGAAGAAAAAACAGATTGAGACAACTACAGAAAATTGAACTTGAACTATATATTAGGTAATACTGTTATATTTGTGTTCGGTTTCCTTAGTTTAATAATCGTATTGTAGACGATGTATTCTTCTACAGTAATATCCTTGTCCTTATATAAGAGACACATGTGGAACCACTTAAAAGTTTACATCTCATGTTATATGACTTAGCAAAATAATAATAGTTATGTATAATAGAGAATTTGGCTGCCCTTTGTCCCTAGATCCTAGGAAGTATCTTCCAAACAGTTGGAATTTCCTGCCTTTAGGAGTTTCTGTCATCGTTACTTCTGGTGGGCCCCTTGGGCCTCATCTGATCATTTATGCTAATGAGGTGACTCATGGTGAGCCCCTAGAGAGTTTGTGGTAATGGAATTACTCAAGATGGAAGATGTTCTTGCCAGAAAGACCAACCACATGATTAGAGGGTTGGAGCTTTGAGCCACTCGGTATCTTCCCAAAATTTGGGGAGGAGAGTGGGGCTGAATATTGAGTCATATAGCCAATGAGTCAATCGATCACACCTACTTAATGAAGCCTCGGTAAAAACTATGGAGATTAAAGTTTGGGTGAGCTTTCCTGGTTGGGAGTGTCCTTTGTATTTGTCACACATTGACGTGCCAAACCTAAGACTGTCTGGTTAGGTGAACGATTAGATCGTTAGATTAATTTTTCTTCAGAAAGTAGGCTGTTTGGATTGGTAAAGTCTGTTTTAAGCCAGCTTGACTTTATGGGGTTAAAAATTCCACAAACTAAATATTAAGTGATAAAGCCATGCCACTACTATTATGAGAATAAATAAACTGGTAAAGTTGAAAAAACTTAAAATTAAAATCTTAAGACCATGCCGAAAACAGCATTCTAAATAATGAGGCACAGTCAATCATTAGAGATAGTTAACCATCCAAAGGTATTTTAAAAATCTGTGCCTGGCACATAGTAGATGCTCAATGAATAATAATAGTAATAAATAGCAGGAAAAAATATGAGGGACTTGAGGAAATGATAATTTCAATAATTCTTTCCTTTGGCACTCTTCATTCTTAAAACTGAAAAACGTTTCTGCAGTATATTTTCACCAAGCAGGGGTGTGTTACTGGGTGGACAGTTCCAATGATCACTATGGTACTGAGGAGAAAATTATCATAAAAATGAGTAGATTTGCAAGGTACTAGCCAAGTGCTAGCCAGTTTAGTAGTTTTTCCCACCATGTCACATAGGTGCCCAAATTGAGAAGTTTAATAACTCAGAGTGAGTGACAGAGAGGGGTGGGGGTGAGGATTATGAAATTAGAAAGGAAGAGAAAGCATGAAAGATAGAAGAGAGAGAAGGTTAGGAGGGAAGGAAGGATGAAACAGAGCCTTTTCTTTGTTCAAAATATATATGACGTTAACAATTAAAAATAGAACTTCGATTTTATTTTCTTTCGACTTTCTACACTGCTGTGGCTCTATTGTCCATCAGCAACCTGTTTCCTTCTGTATGACTTTTGTCCTCCTTACGCTTTCTTTGTCTACATCTGTATCTCAGTCAAACACTTTTAACATAAATGTTATAAAGTCTTGTACATGTTGCTTGCAACTTCTGTAGTAGTAATGCAATAGACTTGAAAATACATGTTAATTCAGTTGCAATCAAATTACATGAGTGGGGGAGAAATAATTTACTCCATCTCATTCTGTCTCTTTCTCTCTCATCTCTACACATCACATACGTTATATGTTGTATTTCACAGCGTTACATTGTTATGTGGCTGTCACTCTGAGTGTTTTCTGCTAGGAAAACCAATTCTTTTTTTTTTTTCACTTAAAACAGTCGAGTGTCTGACAAAGCTGATTTCCTTTCTCAGCTATATGTACCGGCTTAAAACATCAGAATATTTCAGCTGGACTTTTTAATTATATATCTTAGCAGTCCAATGTATTCAAGAGCCGTACTTAAATATTCAACTTGAAAAAGAGAGAATATTAAATTAAAGTAAGCTACCAGCTAGGGCAACTTCGCTCGGTGTATCTGCCAGAGGAAGTGACAATTTATCTAATTAGTTTGCCGTACTGGGGACATTCGAAATTATTTCCCTCTGGTATTTTTGTTTTCATTGTCCTGGAGCATGTATGGTCCACAGGACGTACTTGGCTTCTGTTAAAGGATGACATCCACCAGCCAACACTTTAATAAGTATTTGTTCTGTGCCTAATGATATGTATAAGGTATAGTATTGAGCCCGTGAATAACCCAACGAATACAAATGATCTATTTGGGAATGTTACAGCTGGTCTCAGATGCCTAACACCATGCAGCAGTTGGCCGTAAGCCATCTGTGAGTTCTATAAGACAAGCTTCAAAAAAGGCGCAAGTCAGGGGCACAGTCCCACCCCTTCCTGTCATTCTTAAAAATATTTCAGTGTGCCATTGAGAGAATAAGTTTAGCAAGGATGACTTTGAACACTCAAGGATCCATTGGTCGATTAATAACTATCAACATTGATCACCCCAGTTATCATTTTAGAAAAACAAGCCATTGGCCAAGTCATTGGAAATTCATCCGCTTTTGGCTCCTAATGTCCTATAATCCGACTCATAACCGGCGTATTTTACTGTCATCAGCCAACATTCTTTCGAGTGGTAAATAACAAGGGCTCAGCAGACGCCATTTCCCGTAGTGACCACTGGGTCAGACCGTTTTCAAAGGCTCCCAGAGGGGCTAAGATTGAAACCGAGCCTTGAAGGGTGGAGAGGACTTAGAGAAACCCAAGACAGAGAGTGACACGTGTCCAAGGGGAAAATCTAAAAGAACTGCGCGGAAGGCTCCGAATCAAAAAAAAAAAGAGCGTTGGAGAGTTCAGTACCAAGGACAGGGACACGGGCGCGAAGCGCTAGAAGCCAATTATATGCAATTAAAGGGCTTACCTTTTATTCCAATATAAGCTAGTATTGGGTTTTCATATACACTTTTCTATTTTTAATGCTATCATGGAATACCTACTTTAAGATATGTCTTAATTGTTTTTCGTTGTTATCGTTCTGGGTTTTTTTGGAAGGAGATGAGAAGTCTGAGGAAAAACGTGTATAGTCGAGCCTCAGACCGTCTCGATAACTTTGCTTAGCAGGCAACAACCACGACCAAAAAAAAAAAAACAAGAATTGGGAAAATGGCATCTGCTGAGCCTTCGTGTTATTTACCATTTAATGGAATGTCGGCTGACAACAGTAAAATAAATATTTCATTTTACCCGGTGTTGCTTAAAAAGCAAACAAGACGCAATTGCCCTCCAAGACAATTGCCGTGGCAGTATGGGGTAGATATAATGGGCTTCAACCAGCATAAAGTTTAAGCTAATATTCTTGAGCTTACGAGTTTACATCTTCCTCTCCCCTGAAACAGCCCCTTAAATGATCCCCATAGGTAAAATCATCTCAGTGGGCTTTGCAAAGCACTGGAAATAAGTGTAGGTTCGCATTAAAGCTCCGGCTACATATTAAAGCCAAATCGACACCTTTTACCAACAGAGATGTTCAAAAAAGATAAAACACCGCAAAACCCAGATCCCGGTTTTGTGCTGCTATTTCATGTCAAGGCAATTACAGTGATCGTATTAGCGGAGATGAGGGCGGGGCGGTGTTGTCATCCACGGGGAAGGGGACTCAGGCCTTTAAGCAGTCGTGTAGAGCAAGCAGACAGTCTTAGAACTCTGGGAAGGAACAAAGCTCCACGCTGTTGGGGTATTGATCTGCTCAGAAAGTGCAGGGAGCTGAACTATGGGTGATTCTCTTCCCCGCTGGGTTTAGAGAGGTCTGAAAGAATACAGTATTGATCTGGCCCTGTACTCGAGAAGTAACTTACAGATAAGCCCCGACTGGAGGCCACCAACCTTGAGAACTAACTGTTGCAAAGACGCCCCCTCTGCCAGGCGTCCAGCATCAGAGCTAATGTGTCTGGGTGACAAGGAGAAGACACTTCAGCCCGGCCCCAGGGGGAGCTGAACATGTGTCTTCTCCCTTACCCGATTCACCAGCATCTCCAAATTCTGAAAGAGTTAAAACAGTGAGTGAGTGAGTGAGTAGGGAGGTGGGGAGGGCACAGCTGAAGTCTCGTTCCTGTTCCCGTAGCTGTGTTTTGTCAAGGAAGGAAGAAAGATGTGAGTTTCTGAAGTTTTATGCGTTTGTTTGAATCCATTCGCAGCCTCGTTTTCTTCACCTTTTAAATGGAATTTTGTAGATCACGGTCTGGCTTCAACGCCACACATAAACCTACTCAGAGAAGGTGGGTCTAAATAGTCAGGGTTCTGTTTGAGAAATCCATTTTCACCTCGTCTCCGCTTTCTCTCAGAAAGACAATCTTCCAGACACTAAATTCCACAAGTCAAAAAAATAAAAAATTTTTTTTTTTTTCAAGAAAAGGACAACTTACAAAATTTTCACGTCCAGAGCTATGCGAAAAGCTCGTTTGCCACTTGGGCAAAGCTCAAGTTCCAACTTGGAGATAAAAATTCACCCCACTGAAAAATCTTCATTTGCATACCACACGGAGCTGATGGTTTCCTGATGGAAATGAATGGAACCACAAGATTCCACATGGTTTCAACCTCCAGCCACAAGTTAAAATTGGCCAGATGTTACTGAGAAGTTGGGAAATGGGAGCGGTTTGCTAGGGATTTATCCTGGTGCATAACCAGATGCAAATACAAATTTATTTGGACTGAGATTTCAGGGTATAACGACTTCGTTTCCGCCCAGGTTAAGGTTATTCCATTTCTTAAGGAAGATGACTCCATTTTTATCACTCTTTTAGACAAGTTAGCCCAATAATTCTGCCACGAACTATAAAACCTGGGTCTCCTCCTGCGAGAGGTGACATTATCTTTCTGGATTATGTTGTGTGTAAAATGGGTACGTCCTATGTCCCTGATACAAAAGATTTTACGAGTCACATTAAAAAAAAAAAAAGACTTTCGGAGTCCCTGTTTTTTGTTTGTTTTTCCCTAAATCAGTATCACTCCTTTACAACTTAACCAAATAATGTCTTCACTTTCTGAATCGGGCGTGTTGAATACACAGGCACTTCTCTCAGACTATTTAAACAAAAACAGATTTTGTAATTTTGACATATTTGACCTCAAAAGAAGCAGGTAGATGAGAGGCAGGTCCCACCCCTGAGATGACTTTCTCCAGCAGGAAGGGAAACCGAAGCAAACTCACCATGAACACATCTTACTGAAAGGTCTTGGCTATGACAGCAATAGCATCTCACAATTTTCAAAGCGTTTCCCGTGCATTGTCTATTTTTTATTGTCCTCGAGGGCCCTGGAGGTCGGCCTGCACATTCATCCCAGCTTCATTTCATCCACCTCTGGTTGACCAGAGCTGGACTTTTTCCCAGGCGATTGGAGAACACCCAGGAAAAGAGGCAAGCTGGACAAAGGGGCTGCAGAGGTGGTTTGATTTCATCGCAATCATTTCATCTCTCTTAGCAGAGATCCCCTGGGCCTGCCCTCCAGCATACAAACTCGCCTTTGTTCATACGGCAAATGGCAACAGAGATGGAAAACTCCCCTTCGAAATGTAACTTGTCTCCCTGAAACGTTTAAAGGGAATGTGGCCTCTCATTGTCCGACGTGAATGCAAGGGATTTGATCCTTCCTCCGAAAGCTAATATTTAATCTTTTAAAGCCCTCAGAAGGTATCTTAGAAGCTCTGACAGAATTTTTAAAGCCAAATAAAAATAACAGTAAATATGTCATTTTCTTCCTGAAAAAGCGTTAAGTATTTAACGTCGTGTTAAGTACACCGTCACGAGGTCTGATAACCTTTATATATCAAATCATTGATTTTCTGAAATTTGTCCATAATTAAAAAGTCTTTTTAGCCATCCTTTTGGGAGGACACGACTTTTGAAAACAAACAAACAAACAACAAACAAAAAAACACGTGTGACCAAGATTGCTGACCCACGAAGGTAGAAACGCACAGTGACTTAAAAATGTCATGCACGTAAGAAGTGCCAGATGCATTGTAAATAGAAACCCCGTGAGCAGTACGCCACTGCCTCCCTGACGAGACACGCTGTACGTGGGAACGCAGTAATTACCCATGTGATAAGAGCACCGAGGGCCTTTGTTATGTCTCTGAGCCCTCCTTTTGTCTTCCTTCCCGGGTCTGCTGTTCTCAGAGAAGTCAAGATGAAGGGATTGATGCCTCAAAGCTGGGGCAAGGAATTCATGACTTTTTCCGGTGGTCAGTAAAGCATCCGAAGGGACAGTGAAAACAGAGCCACTGAAGTGAACAAGCTTGATGCGGCCAACGGGCAGAAGCACCCCCTCCAGGTACTCCCCACCCGGTCCCCTCCGGTCGCTAGGCCAGGAAGGTCAGCCATCTCCATGGCGCTTCCTTTCAAGTGCACAGGCTGAACGCCAGCAAACAGTTTCTGCATGACTGCTGGCGTACAGAAATTCCTCAGAGGGAGACCCCTGACCGACCAGAGAGGCAGAACCAAAGCAGGGATCAGGCACTTTGTTGCGACGTGTGTGTGTGTGTGTGTGTGTGTGTGTGTGTGTGTGTACGCACACACACACGCTACGAAGATAAGGCGAGTCTTTCAAATCTAGAAACTCTACATGTGTACACACATTAGGCAGACGAAATATAGGAAATAGAAATAAGGCATCTTTTCAGAAGTAAACAACTTCTAAGACACAGAATGTGGGTGGCACTGTGGTTAGAAACCTCTATTTTAATCGAGTTCTATTGTTTTGAAGAAAGAGAGTGAATATAGTGGTATTTTTGCTTTTGCACATAATACATGATGCTAAGATCTTCTCTATGGTAAGGTGTCTTTCCATTATTACGTGATACAGAAAAAGCAAAACAAAAAAAATTGCTAGAAAATTCTATTCTTGTTTTCCAGTAGAGGATTTTCTTTGCTATAGGGATGCACAGGGCTGCGGTCAGTTGTCACATCATGCATCCTTGGATATTTACATGTTAATTAATGAGCAGAGTTAGCAAAATAACCATACTATATGGGTGTCACTGGCAAGTGCTGGAAGAAGCCAGAGACTTTTGGGGCTCTACGTTTTCCATTTGCCAAATAGAGGCAGTTGTGTTTCCCCAGGCAATCTCACTTGTGAGCCAATGGCTGATGAGCATCATTACGTGACCACCAGCTCTTGGAAATTCTTGTAAGATATCATAGCTGCTAAGTACGGTACTAAGCAATTTTGTTACATTCCTTTTCTATGTCTACTAAAAATCAACACAGAAATTAGAGTCACCTGTGCCCCAGCAAGTCGTGGACTAGAACATGAGTTTCTGTAGTTGGATGATCGACCTTAAGCTGGAGAATCATTGTTCTGGGGATACTGAAGGAGGCTCAAGAATAATTCCCATAGTCAGCTGTTTGTTTTTTTTTTTTTTTTTTTTTGAGCTCCTACTTTATTTCAAGCTGTGCAGATGCTTAAATGTGATGGACACAGCCCAGCCCTCACGGAGCCCATCCCCCTAGGGAGGATGGCGACGTAAGACAGGTGATTCTACTTGTGTTGACTCACGTGAGGGAGAAGCG
>NW_011888815.1:4837281-4844493 GCF_000151845.1 Pteropus vampyrus | reverse complement strand
AAGCTGGGGCAAGGAATTCATGACTTTTTCCGGTGGTCAGTAAAGCATCCGAAGGGACAGTGAAAACAGAGCCACTGAAGTGAACAAGCTTGATGCGGCCAACGGGCAGAAGCACCCCCTCCAGGTACTCCCCACCCGGTCCCCTCCGGTCGCTAGGCCAGGAAGGTCAGCCATCTCCATGGCGCTTCCTTTCAAGTGCACAGGCTGAACGCCAGCAAACAGTTTCTGCATGACTGCTGGCGTACAGAAATTCCTCAGAGGGAGACCCCTGACCGACCAGAGAGGCAGAACCAAAGCAGGGATCAGGCACTTTGTTGCGACGTGTGTGTGTGTGTGTGTGTGTGTGTGTGTGTGTGTGTACGCACACACACACGCTACGAAGATAAGGCGAGTCTTTCAAATCTAGAAACTCTACATGTGTACACACATTAGGCAGACGAAATATAGGAAATAGAAATAAGGCATCTTTTCAGAAGTAAACAACTTCTAAGACACAGAATGTGGGTGGCACTGTGGTTAGAAACCTCTATTTTAATCGAGTTCTATTGTTTTGAAGAAAGAGAGTGAATATAGTGGTATTTTTGCTTTTGCACATAATACATGATGCTAAGATCTTCTCTATGGTAAGGTGTCTTTCCATTATTACGTGATACAGAAAAAGCAAAACAAAAAAAATTGCTAGAAAATTCTATTCTTGTTTTCCAGTAGAGGATTTTCTTTGCTATAGGGATGCACAGGGCTGCGGTCAGTTGTCACATCATGCATCCTTGGATATTTACATGTTAATTAATGAGCAGAGTTAGCAAAATAACCATACTATATGGGTGTCACTGGCAAGTGCTGGAAGAAGCCAGAGACTTTTGGGGCTCTACGTTTTCCATTTGCCAAATAGAGGCAGTTGTGTTTCCCCAGGCAATCTCACTTGTGAGCCAATGGCTGATGAGCATCATTACGTGACCACCAGCTCTTGGAAATTCTTGTAAGATATCATAGCTGCTAAGTACGGTACTAAGCAATTTTGTTACATTCCTTTTCTATGTCTACTAAAAATCAACACAGAAATTAGAGTCACCTGTGCCCCAGCAAGTCGTGGACTAGAACATGAGTTTCTGTAGTTGGATGATCGACCTTAAGCTGGAGAATCATTGTTCTGGGGATACTGAAGGAGGCTCAAGAATAATTCCCATAGTCAGCTGTTTGTTTTTTTTTTTTTTTTTTTTTGAGCTCCTACTTTATTTCAAGCTGTGCAGATGCTTAAATGTGATGGACACAGCCCAGCCCTCACGGAGCCCATCCCCCTAGGGAGGATGGCGACGTAAGACAGGTGATTCTACTTGTGTTGACTCACGTGAGGGAGAAGCGATGGATGCTGATGGAGCATGAAAGAAGCAAACTTCGGCTGAGGAACGGGGAAGGCTTTCTGGAGAGCAGGGTGCTCACGTGATAAGATAAGAAAACGAATGGACTTATACACCTGGCGTTACCAGGGTGATTCTCTGTGAAGATTATCACGTGTCCACAATAATGTTCAGACTCATTCTTTCCTTTCCAACCGCACCCCGACTTATCTCCCATTAATTATCACAACAGACCACTTAGATTTTAAAACGCTCTTTCAAGTAAATTTAGAAATTATGCTAGGAAAACATTCTCGGTAACCTGTCTGAATAAAAACAGAAAAAAATATTTTTTTTGACATTATGACTCAGCCACATAAAATAGCCCCAACTGATTTTAAAACCCATACTTCAACCATATATTAAACTTTTATTTTCAAAGGCACTAACTCTGTAATACTTCGCACCTTGCAGTCGTCCCATAATTTATCGTCCTTACGAAATTCTGTGACTATTATGAAATTTAAGGCATGGATTTTAAGCAGAAATAGGGTTCCTTTTCCCACAAAACTTAAGATATTAAATTCTCTCTTTATTGAGTAGCTGTGGCTTAAGGTGGTTGCAGGTGTAGTCTTTTCAAAAGTGGGAAATCCGACTTTTCAAATGTGGAATTTGAAGATAAACTAGAAAACGTCAACTTGCCAACTAGCAGCATATCAAAATGTCAGCTCAGCACCTCAAAGAGTCTAAACGGATTATTCGGCCCAATTTTCTCTGTGCTTAATGCCATATCCTGGCTTAACGCGGGCTCTTTTGGAGGAACGTTTAACTCTTTGTGCACCTCATGGCCCCATTTCACGCAATAAAGTTCTCATTTCCTAAATGAGATTCTGACAGCTGGAAATATTTTGCTTAGCTGAGAGAGGACCCTCGCTTGGATGCTGTATAGCTTGCACGTTCGATAGCCTCGATCACTTCCGGCCAAGAATGTACCAAAATCACACTCACGCTTCCATTAGTAGGGCCTAATGAGAATGATAATAAGAATCCTCTTTGCATTCTCCCGAAAGAGACAGTGGCTTAAATCTTCCGATAATCTTCTCTGACCCTGTGGATGTTGCGTTAATACCTTAATAGCACGAATCTTTAACCGTGACCTTCAACCTCTGAAGGAATAGGTACGCCACGTAACACTTGGAAGGGGCTTCAAAGGCGGCCAAGTCTGTTTTCTGTATGATTCATGAATCTTCTTTGTCGTTCTTCTGATTGACGGACACTAGTACTCTGAGTCCTTTGCTCTCAAAAGCCATCGGAAAACAGCCTATCACCACGTTTGACACATCGAAGATGAACTTGTTCCTTATACTTTGCCGTAATCAACCCTCAAAAACTTCAAGCACTCGAGCTATTCCATACTAGAGTAGAGCTCATTACTTTCCCACAGGATGACCCTACTAATATTTTCATTAAACCATTTTTTTTTATTTACTGGCACCCACTATGAGTCAGGCACCCACCCATCTTGTGGCTGGGGATACAGCAGTGAACAAAACTAACAAAGTCATCCCCTGTGGGACTCACTTCCAGGTTGAGTATGGGGGGAAGAGATAAGCAAACAAATAAGCGAAAGTATAAAATGTCAGAATGTAAAGTACAGCGTGGAGAATATAGCCAATAATGTCATAATAACTATGTACGGCGTCACATGGCGCCCGGACTCACCAGGGTGATCGCTTCGTAAGGTATATAAACACCTAATCACTATGTTGTTCACCTGAAACTAATATAATATTGTATGTCAACTGCGATTGAAAGAATTTAAAAATGTTAATTAAAAATGTAGAATGTCAGATAGAAAAAAATTAAGCAGAAGGGAGCGCTCAGGGAACGAAGCAGGAGGAGGGGATCCGAGAGTTTGTATAGGTAAGACCTGAAGCAGGGGACCAGGGGGACAGAGACCAAGGACACTGGTCCCTTCCGCTCTGGACTGGGAAATAGATCCTGTTGGTTCTGATTGGTTGCTAGCACTGTCTAGACATCCACGCCGCAATCTTATCCTTGCGGGTATAAAAGGGAGCTTTATTTGAATAACAGTATCTGTCATGAATGCCAGACCGGGATGGACAGTAAATATTCAATATATGCATCTTGTAGACCTGTAGTATATTTGCTGTCAGCTTTCCATGGTCTTCTCCTCTCTGGCTCGTATATCTTCATTCCTTATTATTTTATGCTTTCTTCAGTCTTTGCCATATGTGCCCTTTCTCCAGAGTAGAGGTTACTTTCTCTCTTAAAGGAAAAGTTAGGGCTGTGCACAGCAACTGAGATGTGGTCTGGCCAGCGTACAGAAGACCGAGAATCTCAGAACCTTTTTCCGGACTCTATTCTGAGCCATATTCAGTCTAGGATTCTATTAATCCGATTTACGAGGACTTATCATCACATCCATGTGTTTTGTGCTAAGTGGCCACCAGTGAGTCAGGCACGTGAGAAACACTTTCCTCTGTCCTTCCTTGGCTAAAAACTTAACATAATATTTCAAGAAAGCAACTCTGAGAATACCGTTTTTCAAAACAGAGCTCAATCACTTTAGCCTGCAGGTTCCAACACGCAGTGTAAAACCACAGTTTGATGTTGCCCGTTTCTAACAAAAGGTTAATGCTTTAAGCTTAAAAAAAAAAAAAATAATTGGATCTGTTGGTTGGTAATTGGAATAAACATTCAAATTTGAGCATCAAATTTCTCATTAGTTTCATATCAATACCTGTGCTGCAAATATGGATCAGTGAGCTGGGCTTCTTGCTGCCCAAGTGAATTCATTAATCACTCCCCGCTAAGATGGCCATGTAAGTAGACAGCTGTTCTAAACAGCTGTCTGATACAACTTCTCTCGTACAGACGGTGGGAAACTTTTTTGCACGAGTCAGCTGTTGTTTGAGCTGGAAGTCTCAGTTGCAGTGACAGATCCAGAAGCCACTGGGTCTAAGGTCAGCGAAGCATTCGAATTTGTAAATGGCTACTTTATGGTCACGGATACAAAGGTTGGAAGCCATTCAGGGTAAGTTTCCGTGTCTTATCTAACTCATCACCAGGAACAAGAAATCCGAAGCTATGCATTTCAAGCCTGCAGTGTATTGGGTGAAATCTACAAACCTAAATGGAACTCTGAAAACCCTTTTTTTCTTACCTTAAATGATATGTTCCTTCGCTCTCTTGATCTTCCAACTATAGATGGTTAACTTTATTTTCATATTTTTGGATACCCTTGGCTGCTCGGAGACATCAGAATCCCCACGCAGCTCCTATTCACCATTATATCGAAGCGAGGACTGTAGTAATTGTACCTTACCCTGTTTTAATATATGCAATCAGGAAACTTGAAGCGGCCTTGATGGCCCCTATAATATTTCCCTTAGATCCTCTGATATGTCAGTGCCACGAGCCCTTCCACACAGCAATGACCTCATGTGACAACGTTTTTCCATCCACTAGAGGAACACTTAGTAGTAACGTGAGAACCCGATTATCTTCTCTTAGGGAAAAAAAAAAAAATAGAGGAGGAGGAGAGACTAAGAAAAACAACACGCGTAAACATGAACTAAGAAAGTATTGTGCTCTCGTAAACAAAACCATCAAGAGAAATAGATACACACCAGAGAAAACAAAAATCGCAAAACTCAAGCAATTGTTTTGTGGAAAGGAAGTAGGTGGGTGTTTGTGGAGCATCAGAGACTTCCAGACACTCTTATTTCTTGGGAATGGATTTAGTCTTTTCATATGAAGGAAAAGAGAAAGAAATGTCAAAAGTTCAACTCATGACAACTTCCGTCTCTCTTATTAATTGCAATCAGAAGAATGTACAACGTGACGGGGAATGGAAAAGATGGACTATTTCCTGGGTATTTCTTAGGCAAACCATTTATAATTGGACTTCGCTACCATGTGCTTGGGATAGCTCTGAGGTAGGCAATGCCACCCCGCAAAACAAGATAAGGCGACTAGAGTTCATTCATTCATTCATTCATTCATTCATAATCATTCAGCATTCACTTATTCATTCAATAGTCCTGTATCAAATTTGTCCTGAGAAACTATACTATTTACCAGGTACTATTCTAGGCCTTGGGAATAAAGGTAAACAAGGCAGAAAAGAAACCTGCTTTCACAAAATGTACATTTTAGTGGGCCGAGACAGGAAATAAACAAGCGAACGAGAAAATATCAGCTAGTAATAAATGTCAAGGATAAAAATAGAATACAATAATATCATAAGGAGAGATTTGAGGAAGTCATTTGAGGCTGAGTGGTGTCAGAAGGCACACGTTGTGGGGGCCTGAACCCACTTCTGTACGAGTGCAAAGCCCCAATCCTTCTCCCCATCCACGTTGTAGGGCCATCATGAAATATATGACTAGTTTTGTAAATGCTAAAATCGAAGAGAGCTGGCAGCCATATATAGAATGGAAGCTGTAGCGACAGCATAATCAGATAATTAAATTACAAGTTTTCTATGTCTGCTTGGGCCTCTCCAAATTGGTTATCTATCCAGCCTCATTTTTCTGGATAATTGTCCAGGCTAAACTTCTTTAGGAAATAGCTTTACCGTGAGAATATTGTTCCTAGATTTTCGCATCCTTAAAATTAATGTATTTCCCCATCTAGCCTAGTCCAGTGTCACTTAAAATTACCCCGGCTCTGGCGTGGAGGATGTTGGGTCTACAACTTGGATTGTATTCAAATCGGCAGAGGGATGCAGTGAGAAGCAGGATGGAAAAAAGATTTATAAAACATTTTAAAGTAGTAGACAGAAAGACACACCCAGAAAGCCTTAGAGAGTTGAGACGTCAGTGCCCAGTGGGGTCTATTAATGGAAATTGTTTAATGAATGTCTTTTAAAGTAATTACCTATTAAAATACTAAACACTTGAATTGAAACTTTGGTCCCTAAGAATCTTGGAGCATTTTTTAAACTCTTCCCTCAAGGGATGTTTTCACTCACCGCTGAATTACAACCCTTTCTGAAGCTGATTGTTTCAACTCCTCTAATAAACCCATCAGCGTTTTGTTCTTGTATAAATCTAGCTGACTGAAGAATAACCCGAGAGTCAAAGCAAAGTTGATAACCTCTAACCTTTGAGATTTTTACAGACCCATTGACGCAAAATCCGATATTTATATTTTTCCCTTTTTCCTTTTGTGTCCTTACTAACTTGTTTATATAATTGGTCCTAAGAACTCATCAGACAAAACTGGCTTTGTGTCATGGCTTATAGGGAGGAAATTGCTGGGCAATAAATATGAATATAAAAATACTGAGAAGGCTCAGATTTTGAAATATGTTTGCTAATATTCTACTCATAAAAATGAATTACATTATTTTCCTGGAATGTTCCTCCTGGCTCCTGTTTTTGCTGAGATTCCGAATATGGATCCAATTTCTCCTTTAAATTTGAGTTGTATTTCATTCCGTTGGCTTCCAACTTTGAGGATGGAATTAAGGAGAATTCTATGTAGTCAAATCTATTGAATACAACAGTGATCCAGAAGAATTCGTGTACGTGAACCTAGCGAGGAAATAAGTCCACATGTGCAGTTTTTATACCGGTGAATTTTATAAAATATGCTATTTGATTATGAAATTTCTGACAGTTGCATCGCAGGTGTGAGAACATTGAACTACAAGAAACAGTCCTACATGAAGGAAATTTAGAACTAAAAGAAACTTGAGAAGACATCTGGTTTACTCCCTTTTCTTTAAAGATATAGGAATAAAGATCCAGAAAGATCATGAGCCTTGTCACACAGCTAGTTAAGAGTCACATAGCCCACACCCTCTGAGGCAAGATGGAGAACCTTCTTCACACTATTGGTGTGA
>NW_011888815.1:4828797-4836520 GCF_000151845.1 Pteropus vampyrus | reverse complement strand
TGCTCTCCAATGATTAGCTTTGCACAACAGGCCAGCATATTGATGGATAAGAAGCAGCGAAGAGGGCTGTTCTGTGCAAATCCTTCTCATAGAGAGCTGCCTGTCACACTTAGAGAACTCTGCTTAGATTATGATTCCACAGAATAGTTGGAAATCTAGGACACAGTGAGATAAGCCAGGAGGACAGAGAGCTTGCTTTCACATTTGTTTATTAAAGGCAAATTACCACTTACCATGATATGAGGATACACTGCCAGTTGAAAATTGGCGCATGCGTGCGCACGCGCACACACACAAACACACACACATACACACACACACACACAAATCTGTGACTTAATTCAAATGAAAGTCTTCTGTAAGAATAAAGACAAGCAAGATTCAGGTATGAATATGACCTAAACAATAGCTTCCTAAACTGGGGCGTTCATTTGAATACTATATTTCCTTTTTCTCTTCCTCTCCCTCCCTCCCTCCCTTCCTTCCTTCCTTCCTTTTTTCAATTCTGGAATTTAAACCCAGTTTCATGGAAGAATACAAGTAGCATTTCCCTTAGCCACCCTTGAGAGTAATACTTATGAATCACACTCCAATCTCGGTCATTACTGAGTGACATGATAAGAATTTTATTTTCTATATCACTTCCTATCAAGAAATTCTTCAAAACGATAACTGATGCCGTTAAGCTTCCCAGAAAATGAACAGTTTGGAGGATTTGGCTAAGAAACCTAGTCACCTTTTGAAAATCTCTGTCTAATAGCCACGTGGGGGATTTTTGAACTAAAAAAGACCAGCTTTGCCTTGCCTGATCTTTGAACCTATCTCGGTCGGAGGCACAGGAATTGAAGTCTGGATGATTAACTTGCGTGGAGCAACAGCAAAAAAAATCGAGCTATGATTCAGAAAATGTAAAAATCAGTGGTCTTCCGTTTCACGGCCGTATCTCCTGTATTAATGACGTTTCAAACCAGTATCCTCCCACTCAGCCATGCCCTCCCGTCCGCTTTCCATGTCTTATACCTGAACATACTAAGCGAAGTGACGTTTTTTAAAGGAGAGAAAAGTCTATCATAGAGATATACTAATCCTCGAATTCCTTAGAGGAGTGAATAACCTTTTCTATTGATATGGGAACCCAGCATTGATCTGTCACAATGTTTGTTCTAGCCCAGTTCCCAGAGGCGCATTCAGTTTGAAATGTTAAGGCTAGTTCATTAGACGTCCCTCCCTCTTTTCGTTTCTCCTAGAGAATCAAGATAACACTGTGGTTAGTTAATGGCTGTCTCTTGTTTCCCCCAGAGTCTGCCTGTCTGAAGCCTGCAGGCTCCAGAAGCTTCTTTCCCCGCTTCTCTTTGCTATTAGTCACAGCTGGTAAGGCTCACAAGAGCCAGACCTGTTTGAAAACAGTTGGATCTCGGGGAAAAAAAGAAAAAAAAAAAAAAACGTTTGTCTTTCTGCTGCAAGCAACAAACTTGGCTTGGGCTGCCGAGAGGAGATGGATTGTGGGGGAGAGGGGGACAGGTATGCGCCCGGAATGAAGGAAGAAAGAGAAATTGCTCACCAAGTGTCTTAGAAATCCGCTCTGAGGAGCCCGTGGTGGGTCGCCTTGCTGGGAAGGTGGGCGGACTGGCCGACATTTCTAAAGAAGTGATGCTTCTCGAGGCTCCCGCCTCCTCTCTCGCGCCCACTGTGCTCCCCTGAATTCCAGTAACGGGGCGGCAGGGGGCTGATGAGGAAACCCTCATCCTTGGTGTGGCGTGATAACTGTCGCAATTCTCCAAGGACCCCACCCCCATCTCCACCCCTCACCCCCCTCCCTTCCTTCTAGACAGACTTTTTATGAAACCAGAGGGGAAGGAAAGAAAGAAAATAAACACTTCGATGTCACAGGTAAATTTAAATTGCAAAACCAAACTCATGGGCCTGTCCCACACCCTCAGGCGGGATAGGATTGTCGAATCGAAAACAAGGCCTAAGAACTATGCCCAATTTCTAATAACCCTGTTATGGGGTTGTTCATTTGTCCTTACAAAATTGGCCCTAGAAATGCGCGATAATTTTCTCTTTGGTCTCTGAGAGGGTCTCGGTGAACTGTTAACAGGCGCCACGTATCTGCTTGTCCCCGGAGTGGCTGGTGTGCTGTGTGTGCAACGTTCAGCTCAAATAGAGTCCGTGATGCTACAGGTGATAATAATGAAGTCATCACCGGTGACAGATTACCCTTCGTCACAGCCCCTGATCTTGATTCATGATTGCTACGGTTGCCTCGGGTTTATGAGGCCAATAAACATGAACACTTTGGGGTCAAGTTTAAATCCAAGCCGGAAGGGTTTCATTTCCCTCTCTGGGTGTCTCCAGGATTCATATTATGCTAAGAAAGTTTTATGAGGGATCAGGTCAAACCCATAAAAGTAATGGCTTTCTTTGCGTCACCTTACCCAGAGCAGTCCAAAGGTGTCTCCTTACCTGGTTCGAGTTTGAGGTAATGTGAATTCTTCCAAATTTGGAACGTGCTAACGAGAGGTGACAAACCCAAGAGGGTACACCGATGTCCAAATTCAAGCACGATGAAAGGCCACTCCACACTTTTATTGTCTTTCCAAAAAGTAAATATGTGTGTGATGTTTCTAATTAGCAAGTCTATCACAATTATGTTTTAGGTTTTCATCTCCATTCAGAAGTCACAGAGATAATAAAGACCGTGTGAGAAGATAGAAAATTAGAGATCACAGAAGCCTGTCTGGGTTGTTACACAATAGAAAGACCACTAATAGGTGTGTAGCTATTTGATCTTAACGTTTATTATTGAGAAGATATGGATACTGTGTAATGTTCCTGAAACACACCGACATTTACACCCATCCTTCAAATACGAATTTTTTCAATCACCCAAATTGAAGTAAAACAGCTATGTCCCGAAATTAAATCAAATCATACCTTACGTAAAGATTTTACTTAGACATACAATCTGTGGGATTTTGTCTGAAATTGGCCTTCAGATGACCGCATCCTATTATCTGACAGCTTACCCTGGAGGTAAACGTACCTCTGGCTATGTGTGCCGTGATATTGGTGGTGTTCATTTATTCATCAGGCTGCATTATTTAATACAACTCATTTTCAGCACTTTTGCTTCTGGCAAAGTAGCCTCCTGGTTTTCTTCTCCTGGTGGGCCCTTCTCCAGTATGTCTTCTTTCTGGCTTAACTATACATTGATTGTCCGTGGCCTTGGCCCTTGGTTCCGATTGAACCACATTTTCTTCCTCAGAGAAAGAAAGACATGTTCATTCATGAAGATGGGATCAGACTCCACTCAAGCTGGCTTTTGCTGAACACTTACTGTATGTATACATGGCACTTTTTTTCTGGTCAATGCAGGGAATATAAAGGTAAATAAGTCTTATCACCTGCTTTCTTGGCAGATGAAACAGTAATCATAGAATAACTAAAATCAGTTATCTAGCACTTATTATGAGTCAGGTACTGTTCTTGGTGCTCTAAACACATAAATTCATTTCCTCTTCCAAGAATCTTTTGAGGAAGCTACTTGCTCTCTCCCCATCATACAAAGAAGCAAATGAAGACACAGAAGGGTTGAGTTATCACCCAATGTTGCACAGCAAGAAAACAAATAACCATGAGACAAAGGGGAATTCGAAAATAAGATGGGAAATCATACAGGAGACACAAAAGAAACCCCATGGGGTCTCAACCAATGGGGAAGGGGGGGCAAAGAAACAAAGGCCAGATTTTCTGAAAAGTCGACCTTTTAAAAACAATTTTTGAAAGACTCACTGTGTTCCAGGAACTTGCAGAAAACTCACTATTATTCTTGTCCCTTTGGGACAGAGGGAAAACAAAACAAAGATGGGTGGCAGAAGGTTTGACTTCAAACAAAACTTAGGTCCACCATTGATTGGTTGTACGACCCTGGACCAGTCACTTCCCTCTGCCGAGCATCATTCCTTTCTCTCTAAGCAAGAGTCTGAATATTAGCCTACTTCTCGGTAGTCAAGTGCCGATGCTGAGGGTTAGGATTTGGGTAAGGGGAAAAGAAGAATGGAAACAGATTCCTAGGTTTCTACACTTGAGCCAATACGTAAATAGTGGTGCAATTAATTAGAAAAAACAGGGAACGAGGGAGGCAGAAAATTGGCGACAGTTTTTTCAAAACGTTCCATGTGCGATACCGTTAGAGAACAGCCCGTTCTCACCTTTTTCCAGATCTCTTCTCTCTAACCCGTCTACACTCAAAATCACATGCTCAGTCGCCTTCTGCTTCTCCTCTGCCTTGGGTTTTTCCATAGTGTATATTTCTTTTAGAAATGATGTTAGATTTCAATTTTTTTTTTATTGTTATAGCCCTCTCTGGAATACAAATGCTACAGGGTGAGTATTCTACGTTGCTTATTACAGAACCTCTCATGCCTAGTACAGAGGCCGGCATATCGCCAACACTCAACAACGAATGAACGAATGAGTGAAAAATGAATGAAAAAAGGAATGAATGAATTTAAGTCGATATGTTGATAAAACTGTTGCATAGAGGCATGTTGGGATCGGGTGTCAGCCTGGAGCTAAAAATACACAAGTTGACTGGTCATCAGCAATCAGATAGGATTTGAAGCTATGGGAATATGGATGGAGAAGGATCGAGAAAAACCTGAGGAAAAACCAGCCAAGAGGGGTTGGGAGACTTACCTATTGTCCCAGAGCATGTGCGAAAGGGCTGAGACTTTGGTTCTCTGTCAGGTTCTGCCTCTCTCCAGTTTGGGTGGGTACCCGGTCCCACCTCTCCAGCCTCCCCCTCTCCTGCCAGCCACCAGCCAGATCCCAGGCAGCTTCCTCTTGTCACATCTGCCACAGGGAGTGGCTTGTAGGACTTGAAACACATTTGCATTTGTAATGGGGAAAACATCTGTAATTGAAAAGCATTTATTTTTAACAGCAGAATTTTAGGGTTCAGCTGCAGGTCGTTCTCAGAGATCGTGAAATAAAAGCTTTTGGGTGTCCGTCTAGTTCCAGTGGGTAGTCAGTCGCCTGTCAACACGTGTAAAAAAAATCCCATCCTCAGAAGATCGGTGATCAGGACGATTTAATATATGTCATCCTGTTTTTCCTACTCAAAGAACTCCCCAGCCTCTTCATACAAGCAGAGTGATAGGTCTCATCCCCCGCAAAATGCCAAAATGGTGCTATGGCTTTTGCTGTGTAGCTAAAGAGACAGGCTCCACGTTTCACACCAAGTTTTTAAGTGGGAAGCATTCTGTGCCTGGTTAAGATCCTGCAGCCTACGGCAGGTCACCGCAATTCACGAATAGAGGGCTGATTTTGATTCCGTTGGTTGCACAGAGTGAGTGAGTTCTTGAGCTAGGAATGCTTGCGAGTAAGAAGCAAACACGCTGGCAGGAAATCCATGCTCCTTTTAGGATAAAAAAAAAAAAAGAGAGAGAGAGAGAGGACATCTTTTTCATTTGCTTCAGGGGACAGGAGAACTAATGTGGCATTTTCCCTAGAGTCCATGATGGAGGGTTTTAGGAGTTGTGAATTCATGACAAAATTAGGAAAGCGAAAAGTTTGGAACATTCAATCTGCTGAGCGATTCACTCTTCTTATGATCTTCTGTGATTTAATCAGTGCTGAAACTTGACTCATAAGACAAGGAAGGGCAAGGCTTCTGTCTTCATCAGAGGAAAGAGGCCTGAATATCCATTTATAACTAGTTCTCCTAAAGTAGTATTTTTCTGGGCAGAAGATTTTTATTGAAGAAATTACCGTTTGAGGAAAATAATGTTTTTCATAGGATCTCTAAAATCCCAATACGAACGGAACAGCATTGCAAATCAGAACCTACATGTATCCTTATCGTTTGGAAAGATTATAATTGACTCTGCAGTTTCGGTGCAAATTAACGTCTTCATGTCAACATGTATATATAAAATATAAAAAAACGGCAGCTAAATAATGTCATTAAGGGCCATCGTTTAGAGAAGAGTGAAAAGAATTTTAAAAAATAAGTGCCATCAAATATAGCGGAACTAAGATTGGGTCACGTTCAGTCATTTCAACAGACAGCTTCTCAAACGGCGAACCAAGGGGTCCAACCAGGTGAACCGAGGGGGTCCAACCAGACAAATCTTTCATTTGAACTTTTTATACGCAGGTGTTCTCAGACTTTGGGTAAAGCAAGATGGCAAAAGCCACTCTGAAACGACAGTGAAACATTCTCATCTTAGACATCCCTTGAAGGCTTCATTTTGCTGCCTGGCGAATCTGCCACAAAGAATCCAAACCCACCTTTTCTCCTTTTGGTTAATGCAACAGTCTATTAAACATGCTGTTTAGCACTGAGGTTACTCACAGACACCATTAAAGTTGTCTCGAATAATGTATTTTTATTTGCTTTGGGGGACGGGGATGGTACTGGGTTGTATGCAAACTTGTAAAATAAAACTTAGAGTGTCTGAAAAGAACTTCATTTCACATATGACCTTTTACAGTAATTGGATCTGAATTATAATCAGTCACCTGAATCCTGAAATAGATAAAATAGTTTTTTAATGTTAAAAAGTTTTAGCCCTTCGTTGATTATCTATCAGTGCTTACAGTCCTGTGAAAATAAGATAAATGAGAAATTTGGTCTCTAATTAGACTTCACTAGATTTACAGCTCTTAATTTATACGCCGATGCAGCTCAGGCCGGCACTAACGCAGATAGAAATGGAGCCACAGTTTTCAATTGATTTAACAATTTAATTGCAGCATTAACATCCATTAACATTTAACTAACCTTTTAAACTAACCTCAGGCACAACCTTAAAGACTAAATGAAGTAAAATTGCATATAAAAAGGTACTAACATCCAGCTGTAAGAAGCCAAAGTGAATCTTAAGGGAGATTTAGAGTTTCTTCCTTAGGTCGGGCAGGAGGGAGTCTGTTTTCCTTCTTGCAAAATTCAGCAGGCGAGTGTGCTCTAATTTATAGGAAAAGGAAATAGGCGCATTTGATGGTTGTTAACGCTCATGCCTGTCTTCTTGTCTCTAGCGTTATCTAAAAGATGTAACATCCCTTACAATGATGAAGAGATCATGGTCAAATGCTAAGGAGTATAGGAGATGGGATATGAAAAATAGGACCACACCAGGGTTGCATTCCAGTTTGATAGGAAGCTGTAATATAAAATATCTTAAACTCTGTTGGAGTCATGAAACATGGGAAATACCTGCATTAAATTCAGTTAGCAGCCCTGAACATTGGTTGGTTGGTTGGTTGGTTGGTTGGTTTGAATTTGGAATTGGGTTGCATGGTCAGTGTTTGTCTTTAAAATTTCTTTCAGCTTCTTTCTGTCTGTCTGTCTGTCTGTCTGTCTCTCTCTCTCTCTCTCTCTCTCTCTCTCTCCTCAATTGAATGGGAAGATTATCATTGAACAATAGATTATATTTTAAATTTGCAGGAAAATGCAAGGTCTTAGTTGTAAACTCAGTTTTAAGACCGAAAAGATGAAGGGAGAAACTTGAAGATCGTGTCCTCTGACCTTCGAAAACAAATATTAAATCATAAAACTTCCATTTTCACACACGTGGGCTCCTGTCCAAACACAAGCAGCCCCTTGAGATAGTTCTCAATTAATGTAACTGTAGAGTTTCCTTAAACGTTAAGGTTGAATGTTTCTGCAAAGCAACACTTGGGATGGTTAAATAAAGTAGTACCCAAGTCCCAGAAA
>NW_011888815.1:4824506-4828747 GCF_000151845.1 Pteropus vampyrus | reverse complement strand
ATGTAACTGTAGAGTTTCCTTAAACGTTAAGGTTGAATGTTTCTGCAAAGCAACACTTGGGATGGTTAAATAAAGTAGTACCCAAGTCCCAGAAACATCAGCAGAAACGCTGGTACCACACACGGTCCTGAGGCACTGGGATAACCGGGCTGTTCCCATCCACACTGTGCCTTGAGATGTCTCAGGAATCAGGAAAGCCTCTCAGTCAGCAGAGCTAGTGTCCCCAGCTGACAGTATTCATTATCCATGTAGTAGTTCAGTGATCTTGATATTAAAAGCCCATAATTGTAAGCATCGACACAGTAGATTTTCACTCTGCTATTTTTTATGCTTCCAGGCACTTCGGTCCCAATTTATGTCTCAGGGCTCTGAGGATATATTCCAGTAATGCTGTGATCATCCAAGAAAGGTGGGAATGTGATAGACATGCTTCCTGTGAAAATCTCCTATAGCATCTCACGAGAAAGGACTGTAATTAACCTCAGTAAACAGGAAGAAGGGTGATCTGAGAAACCACCAGAGTGATAATCTGTTATCATCATCAGCCTTTTCTGTTCGCATTTGGTTTAGTAATGCCTTATATACAAACAACACAGATGTGTGTGATCTGTCTTACAGATGATCATCCACCCCAATTCGGCCTAGAGTGGAGAGGCTCTGAAGTCAAACTGTATGAATTTATAGCCTGCCTTCACCACTTGTTAGTTCTCTGTCCAAGACAGGTTCTTTAAACATTCCAGGTCTCCAGTTCTTTTTCATAAAAAAAAATAAAGAAAGAAAGAAAGATAGAGAAAGAATGAAAATAACTCCTTCTCCATAAGATGATTGTGAATATTAAATAAATAAGTACTTAACAGAGAGAGAGAGAGAGAAGCAGGGAAGTGAGATTCAAAGAAATCTGTAAGTATGAGAACTACATCTCAAAATATGGGTTAATATATTTTTATTAATATGCCAATATAACTATTGGTATATTAATTGGTATATGGTGTTAAAAGGAATCAAATAGATAAGAAAAATACTAAAGTTTTAAGTGAGTTATACTTAAAGCCAAATTGTCTTCATATTTCCGGGGATTTAAAAACGGTAGTAAAATGTAAAATAATAAGCATTTTAGAAAAAAAAAAAAAAAGAGAGAGAGAAAATCCTCAGAATGAGTTTGTAAGATTTGCTATCAACGTTAACCATAACAGAAAAAAAAATGTTAAATTGGACCTCATCAAAACTAAAAACTTAGACTCTGCAAAAGAGTCTGATTAAAAAGATGAAAAAGACAAGCTGCAGTCTGAGATAATATATTTGCAAAGCACATATTTAAAAAAACAATATTTAGCATAAATAAAGGAATCTCAGAACCGAACAATAGAAAAACCAAACAAATTAGAAAAAAAAAAAATACAAAGAGACATTTTACTGAAGAGGATATTCAGATAGGAAATAAATACATGAAAAGATATTTCACATCATTACTCATTACATAAATCCAAATGAAAACCACAATGAGATATCACTACATACCTAATAGAATGGCTAAAATTAAAAATAGTGAAATACGACATGCTGGCGAGGATGCAGAGAAACTGGTAGGAATGTAAAATGGTACTATGGAAAACAGGTTGGCAGTTTCTTATAAAACTAAATATGTAATTACTATACCATCCAGGGATTGTATTTTATGGTTTTTATGTGAGAAATGAGAACTTATATTCATACAAAAAGAACATTCACAATTGCTTTATACATAATAGTTCCAAACTAGAAACGATCTAACTACCTACCATTCGATAGAAAAATGATTAACTGTAGTTCCTCCATATTATGAAATGCCACTTAGCAATAAAAAAGAACAAATATTCGATATATGCAACAACTTGCATGGACCTGAGGGGATGAGGCTAAGTGAGAAAAGCCAATCTAAAAGGTTGCATACTGTAAATTTTAATGTATGTACTATTCTGGGAATGACATAATTATAGAAAGGGAGAGCCAGGTGAGTGCTTCTCAGCGGTGAGGGATGGTTACAGAAGGCGAGCAGAGGGGTTCCTGGTACTGATGAAGTGTTCTGACCTTGACCGTGGTGGTGAGAAATGAAAACACTAACATGATAACATCACACAGAAGTAACTACGCGCGACACACACTCCCCAAAGAAATAAGTACATATAAACCTGGTGGAATCTGAATAAGATCGGTAGATTATATCAATGTCGATTTTCTGAGTATAGTATTGTACTATAATTATACAAGATGTCACCACTGGGGAAAACCACGTGAAGATTACGCAGGATCTCTGCATTGTTTCTGACAATTGCATGTGGATGTACAGTTATCTCAAGATAAAGTGTTTATTTTTTTTTAAAGGAGTGACTATACATATTTGAAACCTAAAAGGAAGCTTGGATCTCAATGGTTTATGAGTGAGAAGTGGGCTAAAAAGGCCGGACCCCAACCGATATGCACCCTGACATCTGCTTCAAACGTAGCCAAAGAAAATAAAGAAAAAGGAAAGAAATCTCAGGGGTGCAGCCCAAAGCCATGAAAAAGAGGAGAGACCTGAGGGGCGACATCAGGACCAATCGAAGACGTGTTGCCATCAGGATTTCACTGTGTGCTATCTCTCCATCCTTCCGTCTTCCCAGGTAGAAGATTTATTATGGTGATTATACTACTGTCCTTCTATCGCATGGCGACTGCTTGTCAGCGGAGACGCGCTGTCTCTTTAGTTCACATCTGGCTTAAGAGCAGTCACATTTCATGTCATGGAACTACCACGTGTCACACCCCCCCACCCCCCAACACACACACACCAATGAAGAAATGATCGTAAGCCACGGAGAGATCCCCAATCGCTCGATAAGAACATTGGGTTGTATATGTTGAAGACAGAGGAAACTGACTACCTACAGGGACAGTTAACTGGATTATTGTGACCGAAGTGGCGGACAGGTAGTCATTCGCGCTATTTTCCATGATTCCAGTTCCCATCCTTTCGGACCTATGGTCGAGTTGCGTTAGTCTGTTCCTTTGAATTGGGGCACAGTCACCTGACCTGTTGGAGCTAATGAAATGTGAGGGAAATTGACAAGCGCAGAAGCGCTATCAACAAAATCTTGCTATCACGAAGCACTCGGAAGCCAAATGTCAATCAGCCGGAAGTCCAGAATACATTAAATATCCATCCACCTCTGTGCGAGGTCCTACCTGCTTAGACTAAGTCAGATCACCTTTGGCAGAGTTGTATGCCTCAGTGGTTTAGACTTAGAGATAATAGAGATCAGGAGGTAGAAGTTCACCTACTGAGAAGGCAAAGTAGCTTTGGTGGACATTGATGGAATTTCTGCAGATTTGACAGACGGCAGATATTTCTTTCCAGGTATGCGTGCTGAGAATTTGGTTTTATAATATGCTTCCAGAGGGTTTTCATGGATTTTAGTTTGCGTTTCTACTAAATAATTACATCTAACATACAGAGAGGAATTGTGGCATTTGGAAGAGAGAACATTAAACTATAGTTTTTAAAAATAACTTCGATCATCCCTATATCTGTTATTATCATTAACGAACAAAGTGAAGTCAGGGCTGGCGGTTTCTTCATCCTTATTCCTGAGAGCCAACTATAGCTCACGACACACAGTTGGCATTTGATTGACATTTGTTAAACGAATGAATGAATTTACAAGTCCCAAGTAGGAAGACTTCTTCCCTTCACTTCCTCACACCTTTATGAAAGTTGCCCATTGAAGCAACTATCTAGTCATTTCCATTTTAAACATCCAAACTATAGCTATACTTTTATAGAAACAAATGGAAAAATGGCTGACTCTGACACAGCCCTGACGTTCCCAGGAGGGTGTTCAGCAGTGTTTCTGCTTCAGTCTCGTTCCCAGACCTGTCGTCCAACGTGGTAGAATCTGAGCCAGCACAGTGTGGAAATGCTCTGTCACTTAGCATGGTTCACCAAGTACCCACTTTTCCCCACCAGCTGAGCTGCGTTGCCTCTGGTGACGAGATGGCCGGTGACAAGCCACCGGCTCGTGACAAGCTCAGGTAAAGGGGAAGAAACAGACTCCGGGAGGCAGCGACGTGGTTCTTTCCGTCTAGAAAGTCTCACTTTCTCCCTCTTTTCTCTCGCTCCTGATGAGCGCCACACGGAACAAACATAACTTTTGCTTCCATTTGCCAGCAAGAAGACAAGGGAAAAATAGTATAGTTATGCAACCCATAGAAACGTTAGCCATTAT
>NW_011888815.1:4819179-4824456 GCF_000151845.1 Pteropus vampyrus | reverse complement strand
GAGGGTGTTCAGCAGTGTTTCTGCTTCAGTCTCGTTCCCAGACCTGTCGTCCAACGTGGTAGAATCTGAGCCAGCACAGTGTGGAAATGCTCTGTCACTTAGCATGGTTCACCAAGTACCCACTTTTCCCCACCAGCTGAGCTGCGTTGCCTCTGGTGACGAGATGGCCGGTGACAAGCCACCGGCTCGTGACAAGCTCAGGTAAAGGGGAAGAAACAGACTCCGGGAGGCAGCGACGTGGTTCTTTCCGTCTAGAAAGTCTCACTTTCTCCCTCTTTTCTCTCGCTCCTGATGAGCGCCACACGGAACAAACATAACTTTTGCTTCCATTTGCCAGCAAGAAGACAAGGGAAAAATAGTATAGTTATGCAACCCATAGAAACGTTAGCCATTATGGGCTCTCCGCAAATTGATCACCTTAACTCATAGAACCCGAGGTCATACTGCATGTTCTGAAAATTATAATTTGCGTTCGAAGGTGTCGTTTTGCTAGGTCTTATTTCTTTATCTAAATAGGCCATCCCGTTGAGTTCCTCTACTACTTATTCAGGCAGATGTTTAACTGTTTTTGCCTCACCATCTTGAAGGCATGGACTCTGTATATTTTTTAAAAATATGCTTCTAAGCCTTATCCTTCTGTTTGATGTTAACATAGCTGCAAATAAATAAAGCTTTTAAAAATCATCAAGACTTAAAGGCAAAGGGTATCAGGGAAATAAATATTTGAAATGTACTTTGACAGTATCTCTAATATACAAAACTTATAATTAAATCGAAACATTAAAATTTCACTAAGACTTCAAAGATGAACTTTTTGGTAAGTAGTTAATAAAAATGGTTTTGTTCTACCTTACTAGTGAATTTTAAACATTAACAATAATTAGCAAAATATTTTTAAAATATGAAGATTCCCCTGTTGCTGAGTGTTTTACGAAGAGGCTATTGTAGATACGAAAATTAATATGATGATCTTCTTGAAAAGCCATTCGTCAATATGAACAAATGTCTTTAAAATGTTTCTACAAAGTTAGTTCACTTATTGGAATCTTGACCAAGGAAATAGTATTAATTGTGAAAAAATGTTTTATGTGCAGGATGCTCACTTCTGTGCTATATAAATTGTGAAAAATTAAAAACATAGGCAATCTTAAATAAGAGGTTTAATAAGTTATGGTATGGTCATTAAATGACGATCCATAACATGATCGAAGCTTTCAATGGATTCTGAGTTAAAAAAACAATTATACCTGATTATATGTGCTACACAGGAGTAAGTGAGAGGAGATTAAAGAGGGCATCCAGTGATAACATTTTTGTTCGTACTGGTTAGTTTCTGTCCAGTTTGTTACCTTAACTTTTTTGAAAAAGAAACATTTACAAAAAAAAATTTATATCAGCACACATAGATAGATTTTCCTTGGAGCTATCATAGAGTATAAGGAGAAGCATGATGGTGTTTAGAATACAATGCATCATCCAGCATATTGCCTTTATCTACATTTAAAAAAAAAAACTACAAGGACAGTTCATCAAACAATACTACAGTTTCTTTTGGAGAATGCACGAGTTGAAATTAAAAAAAAAAAACAGGGAAAAAAAAAAAAGAACCAAAAAACTTACCTTCTACCCTCTCGCCTGTCTTCGCTTTGAATTTCCTTGAGTATACTTTGTTTTTCAAGAAGTCTCTCATCAGGCGAAGGGATGCAGTGAGATGTCATTGGTTACTTACTAGGAGTGAACACTGAAAACACTGTGCTCTGATGCATTGTGGGGCCTTTCAACAGGCTCTGAGGTGACCGCCTGTAGATCTCCTCACCCGTCGTATGTCATATGTAACAAAAACCCAGTACCCAGTCACCAAGAAATCTATCAGTGTTGTAAAGAACTCAACAACAATGGCACTCTGCTTTGTGTCACCTAAAACCAATATTTCTACAAGAAAAAAAAAAAACTTTTTCTAATCCTTTCTACTTCTCTTTCTCTCTTCTCCCTTTGCTCTTATAATATTTTCTCTCTCTCTCTCTCTCTCTCTCTCTCTCTCTCTCACACACACACACACACACACACACACACACACACACACACACACACAGGCTTCCACAGGGAAGGATTTGGGGATGTGGGGATTTGGGGTTATAAAAATATCAGCGTAGTCTACAGCCATGCCACCCTGAACAAGTTGGATCATGTCTGATCTCGGAAGCTAAGCAGAGTCGGGCCTGGTTAGTACTTGGATGGGAGACTACCTAGGAAGACCAGGTGCTGTAGGCATAAAAAAATAAAATAAATAAAATAAGGGATTGTAATCTGATAAGGTCCTTGCAATCTGTGAGGTCAACCAAGTGTTGCCTCGTCTAAAACAAAAAGTATCAGCGTGCAGAAGATCTTCCCTACTTACCACTGCAGGCTGTGTTGACATACAAGGTACCCCAAGCATCTATTCATTCTGGAATCTTCTGCAGAGAAGAGAGTCACGTGGCTGAGTCCTTTGCATTCGGCTGCACGTCACTATTATATCTGGAGTGACTTTTCACTCTTAAAGTCATAACCATCTGTTAGTTCCCTTACGGTCCTGCTCAGTTTCCTTTTAATTCTCTTGCTTATAGCTTTGGAAAAAATAGCTAGTAACTGTGGAGAACGTGAGTCCAAGAGAGGCTCTAGACTTAATTCAATGACACAAGCTTATGTCACCTTGCCCTTTTTGTATGTTACAATTATGGCAGTGGACGGGTTAGAAGGCTACGTAATGTTTGAAAAAATAATGTTAGCATGCCGATGATAAGGTTTGAATTGGGTTTTGAATATGCACTTTGGCGTGTGCCTTGATCATGTTTCAGATTTTTTTTGGGGGGGTGGAGAAGAATCTAGGACATAGTGTAAAGATATATTTTATCTCAAATGATACACTAAATCCTTTGGTTCTGAAGCTGTTCCATATTACAGCGTCCCTCATCAGCTGCCTGTTCTGCCCCAAGCGGTCCCCACAGAGGGAGGAAGGGACATCCTGGGGACATCACAGGCCTTCACTCTATCCTTGCCTTCTACTCAAGGCCATTCATTAAGGGGGAAGCTTACTCAACTCTTCACCAACTGTAATACTAAATCTTACTATTTCCTACTCTTAAATCCATATGTTTTGAATGGGTTTTTAGCTTTTAATCTGAGTATCCTGGGTTTACCTCCTGATTCCATCTGTTATTGATTATATGTTTGTTCTACGTAACATTAAGAACTAAATTACATGATACATATGAGCCTAACTCATAGAGTATGTTCGGTAAATTTTAATTTCAACTTCCCCTAATTATTATTGTTATGGTGACTTTTAGTATTTTATGAATACTGTATGAGATTAAAACTTCAGCGATTATAAATTATTTTAACAGATATATTTATATCATAGCTTTAAAACAATTTTAAAAAGGAAACGAAGATTATGTTATTTCTATTATATAGATGAAGAGCGAACTACTAAGTGTTGAGCTTTATGCAAGGCCCCACAACTAGTAAGTGACCATGTTGAAATAAAATGTGTTTGCTTCTTATATCCGGAATTTAAGCCAGGTTGACCCTCAAGCTCTTCTTGTCACGATATTCCTGCTTGGGATTCGGCAGCTATATTATCTTTCTCATTGTATTAACTTGATTGATTGAGAGGTCAGCTATGTACTCTATTAGTTTGGGCAGAGTCCAAAACTAATAAATATAACCAATGAATTTGTCCCCTGTGGGAAATGACACATTCATGGAAATCTTAACTATTGATAAATATAATCCCAACTCATTTTTAGTGATAAACAATATGATTCAAAATTTCCCCCATTACTGAAGTGGTAATTTGCACTAAAGCCACCTCTGTGCGTGTTACGTACTGTTGAGTCAGCCCTGATTCTTGGCAACCTCATGAATGAGTGATGTCCACAATATCTGGTCCTCAAGAGCCCTATTCTGTTCTTATAGATTCATGTGTCTTTTATCTAATCACCTAGAAAAATATCTGAAGGCTACAATAAAGAGGCTATCTCTTATTAAGTAATCTCAAGGAATATTAAATCTCTCGTCAGGTCAATGTGGAAATTTTTCATGTCCAATAGATAAATTTCACAAAGTCCTCTCTATATAGCGAGTACTCCAAAAGCAAAGATAAATTTGCTTTTCCTCCATTGCAAAAGCAACACCAAACTATTTTGAATTCTATAATAATAGTTACACAAACTCATTTGAAATCTATGTTAAACTATAAAATTAAGGACGAATCGATCAATACTTCTTAGCTCTTAGTTGAACGAATAAATCTCCCTTTAAATTGTGAGGAAAAGTACAACTTTTTTATTGTTATTTTAAGAAGCACAAAAGAAAAAGTATCGAAGAAGAATAGCAAACAATTTCTATATTTAGACAAAAGAAAGAAAACAGAAGAAGAAAAGAGAGGAAGTCACGTAGCTATTCAAAGGTTATACTAATATAAAGCCAATTATTATGCACTAAAAAGCTTTGGTCTTCTAGAAAAAGTTTTGTTAGCTGGCCATGAATATTGTCATTCTCTCTGTAAGGTCAAAATTCTTAATGATACACCCTCAACTTAACCCTTCTAGGTTTAGTTATTTAATTTATTTTAATTGGTAAATTTATGCTTAGCCGAGCAGTGCTATGGAATTGATTAATAAATTACATTTGACTGCCAGTGTTCTAGGATTCCCTAGTAGTAATATTTGAAGCAGAGTTGACAGTAATTAAATAATTTCATCACAAGTAACAATTGAATATATTCAACCAAATGGATCATTTCTGTGACATATCGAAAATCCTATTCTTATAGTATTACATTGATTGATGGATGGGTGAAGAGGACAAGCAGACTTTTTTTTAAAGAAAGTGTAGATGAAGATGGTTCTTCCTATTGTAAAGATATTAAAATAAAACTTTTTTTTTTTTTTTTTTTTTACAATTGGAAAACTCTGCTATCAGTTTGATTCCTCTGAAGCCAATAGTGTTCATTTGGAATACTGGCAATAAAATATATTTTGGGGGCATGCATAATAAATAAAAGGCTCATTAAAATTAAGAGTTGTATTTTTTCACATTGGAAAGCATCTTACAATCGAGGTTTTGTCATAACTTAATGGGGAGCGTTTTTTCTTAGTCGCATGTAAAATAACTGTACCCTAAAATAGATGACTTGTTAGACTTAATAAAATATGGTGTGTTTGACATTATTTCTACTTTCAAAAAGTCACGTTAAGATGTTCTCCCTAGACTGATTATCTTAATATCTAG
>NW_011888815.1:4813636-4817029 GCF_000151845.1 Pteropus vampyrus | reverse complement strand
TTTAGAGAAGTTTTAGATTCACAGCGGTATCGAAGGGAAGGTACAGAGATTTCACATATGTCCCCACATGTGTCATCTTCCCCATTATCAAGATCATTTACCAGAATGGGGTGTGCGTGTGTATGTGTGTGTGTGTGTATATATGTATTTTTTAACCAAGGATGAAATTACATTGTCACATCGTAACCACCCAAGTCTACAGTTTAAATTGGGGTTCACTATTGGTGTTGTACATTCTTTGTATTTGAAGAAATGTATAATGACATGTATCCATTATTATGATATCATACAGAGAATTTATATACAATTTATGTAAAATTCATCATGCCGATGGACCAAGCCTAGTGAACTACTGGAACTTTGCAGTCTTGCTTTATAAAACCAAAAGTACCTCTCCACGACACAAAAACCTTATTATGTAGGACTGGTGTGCATTTTTCTATAAATTCAGAATCATTTCACTATTTTCCATCTCCATCGATGTCAAATATAAACTACGAGCGTAAGAACACTGAAGGAATTAATTATGATTGATTTCATTAGTAATCTGTGTCTAATGTCTTTATGGTAATGAGAGGTTTAAAACACTGACTCAGTAGTAAATGGCTCACCTAGTGATTACTTGAATACATTCCACAATTCTGTTTCTCCTTCTGGCACAAAATGAGTTTTTAATGTTATTCACATTTTTTAACTGAATATTTTGTTTCAGGATGATTATCAATTCACATATAGCTGTAAGAATTAAGACAAAGAGATCCTGTGTACTTTTGAATCAGTTCCACCAATGGTGACATCTTACAAAACTGTATTACAATATTACAGTCAGAATATTAACACTGATAAAGGGAAGATACAGAACATTCTGTCACCACGAAGATCCCTATGGCATTCCTGTCATGGGCACACCTACTCACTTCCCTCCTGCCCACATCTCCACCACTCCCTAGTAACCAGTGATCTTTTCTCTTTTTGTATAATTTTGTCACTTAAAAAATGTTATATAAATTGAATCATACAGTATGTAACCTTCTGGAAGTGATTTTTAAAGTTATTTTTCAATTACAATTGACATGTAATATTGTATTAGTTTCAGATGTACAACATAGTGATTAGATGTTGATATAGCTTATGAAGTGATCACCCCGATAAGTCTGGTACCCACCTGGCACTCTACATGGTTATTACAAGATTAGGACTATACATCTTATGCTGTACTTTACATCCCTGTGACTGTTTTAATGATTGGAAATATGTCCTTCTTCATCCTTCACCTTTTTCACCCATCCCTCCCCTCCCTCTGCTGCCTGGCGACCATGACTTTGTTCTCTGTATCTATGAGTTTGGTTTTTTTGTTTGTTCATGTATTTTGTTCTTTAAATTCTTCATGTAAGTGAGATCATGTGGTATTTTTCTTTCTCCGTCTAACTTTTTTCAGTCATAATACCATCTAGGTCCATCTGTGCTGTTACAAATAGTAAGACTTCATTCTTCTTTGTGGCTGACTAATATTCCATTATATATATGTATCACATCTTCTTTATCCATTTCTCTACGGATGGACACTTAGGATGCGTCCATATCTTGGCTATTATAATTAAGGCTGCAATGAACACAGGGGTGCATATATCTTTTCAAATTAGTATTTTTGTGTTTTTTTTTTTTCAGATAAATACCCAGAAGTGGAATTGCTGGAACATATGACAGTTCTACTTTTAATTTTTTGAGGAATCTTCATACTGTTTTCCATATTGGCTGCACCAATTTACAATCCCACCAACAGGGCACGAGGGTTCCCTTTTCTCCATATCCTCATCAATATTTGTCTATTTATTGGTGATGGCCATTCTGACAGGTGTGAGGTGATATCTCATTGTGATTTTAATTTGATTTTCCCTGATGATTAGTGATGTTGATAATCTTTTTGGATATCTTTTGGCCATCTGTGTGTCCTCTTGGGAGAAATGTCTATTCAGGTCCTCTGCCCATTTTTAAATTGGATTGTTTGTATTTTTTTTTTTTATTAAGTTATATGAGTTCCTCATATAGTTAGGATCTTAACCTCTTATCAGATGTATCATTTGTGAATATCTACTTCCATTAAGTAGGTTAGGTTATTTTTACATTTTGTTGATGGTTTTATTCACCATATTAAAAAAATTTTAGTTTGATGTGGTCCCATTTGTTTACTTTTTCTTTTATTGCCTTGGCTCGAGGTGACATATCCAAAAAGATATTGTTAAGAGTCATGTCAGAAAGTTTACTACCTATGATTTCTTCTGAAAGTTTTATGGGTACAGGTCCTTAAATTTAATTCTTTACTATATTTTGAGTTTCTTTTTTTATATGATGTAAGAAAGTGGTCCAATTTTATTTAATTTTTTGCTTGTATCTGCCCAGTTTTCTCAAAACCACTTTTTGAAGAGCAGTATCTTTTCTTCCATTGTCATAGATTTATTTCTGGACTTTCTATTCTATCCCATTGATCTATGTATATGTTTTCATGCCTGTGTATACATTTTAATTATTGTAGCTTTGTAATATAGTTTGATATCAGGGGGTGGGATATCAAATCCCACTTTGTTTTTTCTCAAGATTTCTTTGACTATTTGGGGTCTTTTGTGGTTCCATACAAATTTGAGAATTAGTTGTTTTAATTTTGAGAAGAATATCATAGATATATTTATAGGGATTGCATTGAATTTGTATATTGCTTTCGGTAGTAAGGATATTTTAACAATATTAAGTCTTCCTAACCTTAAGCAACATATATCCTTCCATTTAGTTGTAGCTTGTTCAATTTCTTTCTTCTGTGTCTTATAGTTTTCAGAGTACAGGTCTCTTACCTCTTTAGTTAAATCTGTCTGTGGCATTCTCATCTCATTCCTGATTTTCGATAAAAAGCTTTCAACTTTACACCATTGAATATGATATTAGCCATGGTTTGCATATATAGCCTTTATTATTTTGAGATATGAGATCCCTTTGATTTTAAGATCAGCTTGTCAATTACTTCAAAGGTGCAATTGTGATCTGACAGGGATTCCTTGCACTGAATTTGTAGATAAGTTTGCTGAGAATAGATATCTCTCTATCTATATCTATCTATCTATCTATCTACCTATATTCTATTGTGTGATTAGCACCTAGAGTCCTGTTTCTTTCAGCTACCATATATTTGATCCCCTTTACCCACTTCACCCTCCCCCAATCCCCCTCTATTTGACCCTCTTTACCCTGTCTATCTCTTCCCTCCTCCCAACACCCCTTACCCTCTGGTAACCACTAGTCCATTGTCCATGTCCGTGAGTCTCTGTTTGTCCTGTTCATTTGTTGCTTTTAGGTTTATATCCCATATATAAGTGATATCATGTGATTTTCAACTTTTTCACT
>NW_011888815.1:4798939-4812736 GCF_000151845.1 Pteropus vampyrus | reverse complement strand
TCTGGAGGCTGGAAATTCCAAGATCAAAATGTCAGCTGATGAGAACTGTCCTTGGCTTGGACATAGCCTTTCTTCATTGTGCACAGGGTGGGTGGCGGCGAGGAGAGAGAGAGAGAAAGAGAGAGAGAGAGAGCAAGAGAGAGAGAGAAATAAAGAGAAGCAAGGAAGCGAGATTCAAGGAAATCTGCAAATATGAAAATTACATCTCAAAATACTGTTAATATAACTACTAGTATATAGTGCTAAATGAAATCAAATATATTAAAAAAAATAGTAATTTTAAATGTGTTAATTGAAAACCAAACTACCAATGTATCACCTTGGATTAAAAGACTGTAGTGAAATATAAACTTTTTAGGGAAAAAAAGGAGAAAATCTTCAGGATGAGTTTCTTAAATTTGCTATCAACAGCATTAACCATAACGGAAAAAAAAAAAATTGATGAATTGGACCTCATCAAAACTGAAAACTTAGACTCTGCAGAAGACTCTGGTTAAAAAGATAAAAAGACAAGTTGCAGATTGAGAGAATATATTTGCAAACCACATAGTCAACGGATCATTACTATTTAGAATATATAAAGAAATCTCAGATCTGAACAATAAGAAACTAAACAATTACATTAAAAAAAATATGAAGAGACATGTCACTGAAGAAGATATGCAGATAGTAAATAAGCATATAAAAAAGACATTTCCCATTATTACTTATTAGCATTTCACTCTTATGACCTCATTTAATCTTAATTACCTCCTAATATAGTAACGCCAGCTCGTTGGGGGTTTGAGCCTCCACATATGAATTGTGACGGGGACACAATTTAGTTCACAGCATCTTCTCTTGGCTTTTGTTCCCAGCACCAGACGGGACCTGGCACACAATAGTCACAGTAAAACGTGGTTGTTGGGTGACTGTGTGTCAATGGATATATGACAGGAGCGATGGATGAAATCATGAATGTATCAATGCCTACAATATCTAAATCTTCTCCTACGTATTTTGGCAAGATCTCAAAATAATAATATTCTCACCCAGGAAATGTGCTCGTTATTTTATACTGTGTCCTAATTAATCTTTTAGGAAAACATGTGACCCTCATTTTATAGGAGAGAGAAATAAGGCTTATAAAGTTATGGAACTTGCTCAGGATCATTCAGCTTTTTAATGTGGCACACCATGATGTATGTTACTGTCCTATGTCAAATTTTTGAGAGAGCCAAAACCTCAGCGACACTTAAACTAAACCATGCATATAGAGTAACTCTAATTCTAACATTATTAAGAAGACTCCAAATTCGATTCCTTTTACATACATCTATATATAGTACATTTGGTAATTTCAAATGGTGATTGATTTAGTTTGGTTGAGAAGCTAAGCATTAAATTCCAACTAACCAGTATTTTAAGCTCCAATGAAGGACAGTGCTGGGTTTGTGAAGAAGCCTCAGTGGGATTCGGAGATGTTGAGGGAAGAAAGGCAAAAAGTTAGGTCGGAAGGTGAAGGCACTGGAGAAATGCCTCAGGAGCTAAATAAGGCAGGATATTGACTGTTTTCTCCTCGGAATTTTTAAAAAACATTCATGGATGGAAACAGAAGCACCGACTTAGGGTTTTTTTCCCCCCAACCTCTAAAAGGTAACTTTCTTGCTGATAAATTTTCCTCAATTAAAGGTATTAGAGACAAGATCTATTGTGAGCAAATATTAATCTAGAATTTAACTATATTTTAGTCCATCGGTAATGTTTAGTTTTGTTTTGTTTTGTTTGTTTTTATGGGTTTGTTTTTTTTTTCTGGTGGTTTCTTTATAATGTTTAAATGCATTCTGGTTACTTTTTTTTCTTGAAGGTTGAATTCGTTAACTAAAAATTTCATGAAGGAGGCCAGTCTAGGTGTGTGCTCCGGTTTAGTGAGGTGAGATTGTTGGTGAAGGGAATGATAATGAATTGATAATGATAATGATAATGCTTCACCCGTGAGTAGGATAGTATGCACACTTAAGTGTGCACAAGGTCTGATGGGAAGATCACTTCCGGCAGGCACAGGTCTGAGGATGGCAAGGCTTTAGGAGAAATACATTTCAACAGTAATGACCTCACCAGACTTGGGGCTTTCTGTATCACCCATCACCTGACAGGCTTCCCCAAGTAAGGAACCAGTCACTCATTGCATGAAGCATCCAGAGAAAAATGAGATGGACATCCAAAAGTGAAGAATGTTTTTTCTGATGCTGGCCTGATGGTAGTCTAGCCATCTTTGCCTAATGTTAAAGTTGAGATATCCCTTGGACGTGGTTCCATAGTGTAGCGGTTAGCATGTCTGCTTTACACGCAGAAGGTCCTGGGTTCGCACCCCAGTGGAGTCATGGTCCATGGTCTACGACCATGCCACCCTGAACAAGCCCGATGTCTCATCTCAGAAGCTAAGCAGGGTCAGGCCTGGTTAGTACTTGAATGGGAGGCCACCTAGGAAGACCAGGTGCTGTAGGCATTGAAAAAAAAAAAGAAAAAAATTTGAGAGATCCCACTTCTGTTGACCTCTTCTCCAAAAAGGGGCTTGGAAAGGTTACAAATTACACTGAGACAGGTCAAATTATATCAAATGGAAATAAGCATTTTTTATAATACTGATACTCTGACGTGTGATGCAACAGCTTCTGTGTGGATTCTAGTGATGATTTGTGTGTGATGCTAATGCCCCTTCTCTGTGGGATTTTACAGAGGTGGACTTGCCTGCCTGTGAGGGAGCTGGTAGCTTCATATCCAGGGACGACAAATTTTCATTTTAAATTGTATACGATTTCTTTGTTTATTTATTTGTTTGTTTCTGCATCCTATTACCCTATAACAGGCAATGTTATGCCTTCTTTCTTTGATAGTTGGAGAGGAGGTGTGGGGACATCATACACATTCAGGATTCGATCATTTTCATGAAACAATTCAGTGCCCAGGTTATTGAACGGGGACCTGAAAATAAAGAAAGGCAATAGAGAAATAACAAAGTTCCTTGTTATTTTGTTGACATTTTTTTTTTTTCTTAAACCACCTTTTCTAAACCTTAGCCTCAACAGTTACTCTCAATCTTGCCTTTGTCTTGTTTATCTAAAACCAATAGTGGACTCTGCTCCCATCATCGGCCCTGCTCACAGAATGATGACAAAAGAGTCCCAATTCTCTTGTTTAACAGCTCATTCAACACCTATTGCCTCTGGGGACCTTTTAAAATCTACACTTCCTGGCTTCCTGGCTACCAATCTTCTAAGGTGAAAAAAGAGACAGTTTAGTTGAAAAATAGAGCTGTATCTCCCCACTTCTACACTATAATGGTAGAAGTCATGGGTATGACAAGAAAGGCCATATTCAAGAAGAAGATGGGGAGATTTGGGAACAGAAATTAAGATTAAATCCTTTGATTTTGAGAAGTTCAATAAAGTCTGAGTATCTCGTAGCTCATTAATCTAGAATTCATAATAAGCGAGACTGAGGCTAGATTGAAACAAATCTTTGCGTAAAATAATTTGCTGGACAAATTATCAATGTACACAAAACAGTAGGCCAGAATATTTATTTAACGGAAAAATGTCAAACGCTCGAGAGGCGTGTATTTGCATATAATAATGGAATTATTTGTATGTGCAAACTGAAAATCATGAAAGCTGCCTCTCGTGAGAACCTCTGTAATTTATGTCACGATCTGTATCAGAAAATAGCAGACACGACTTTGCTTTTAAAAAAAATTATAACTCTGTTGTAATTATTAAAGTAGATAGGCTTTTCTTCCTAATTAATCTGAATTAGTGTAGTTTTACAATATTTTGCATTGATTATATGATATTCTCTAAGCAAATTAGTAACATAAATCTCCACACAAGAAAAAAAAAATCACACTACATTTTCAGGATGAAATGTTTCTGCTGTAACTTTTTTTTGTGAGTGCCTCCAATAAGTCATCTTTTATAATACGGTGCCACACTGCAAAGAAGACCCAATCATGTGATGTCAAATAAGGACAGACAAGACCAACACAGGGTCAAATATTGAGGATTTAGACACTTCACAGTAGCCTAGAAACTCACTTGGTCTCAAATATGCATAGGAATTTTCTTCTAGATTACATAATTGCAGTACTGTATGCATATTATGTATAAAATGGAACCAACAGAAGAATAGGGAGTAAAAATCCTAAGACAAATGATTTATTTTATTTATTCAAAGTCTAAAAACTTTTTGCATTCACTAAAATTATTAATAGAATACCTAAAACATAAATAGTTCTTCTCTTTCAAAGTCTACAGAAATTTGAAAGTCTGACTCTAAGTTAGGTTTATTCCAATTATCTGGTTATAATAGTTGTCGTAGCTGAAAATAATCGCACAAAAATTCACCACAATCTGTCAATATCCTCCCCTAATCATACAAAGGTTGTTATTGAAATTCGGCAAATTCTTGTCCCAATTTTTGTCAATTAGTTCATCGTGCAAACGAATCCAAAGATGTTGTATTTTTATATGCTCAATAAATGGGTCCAAAACACACTAAAATTGTAAAGTGGTTAGAAAAATTATTTTTCTGTAGTTTCGGGTCTGTGTGTGTAGGTGTGTGCATATGTGCATCAGGGCATGTGTGTCCACCCATGCTGATAGGGGATTTATATGTGGACACATATCATTTGATAAACATCATCCATGACAGTGCAAACATTTTCAAATGTTCTTTTTCCAAAATGCCATCACCTCCTTACTTCAAGGTATGGCCGTTGACTTCCACTTTTTTTGTTTGTTTGTTCGTGCACATAAATTTACATTATTTTTTTGTTATCAGATTTTTTTTTCAGAAATTGTTTTTAGCTTCCTGTTCATTTATGAAAATTAGTTAATTAAAGCCAGGAACATGTGAATTGCAGTATCTCGTGATATGCTAAGGGTAAACGCTAAGTCAGGATTCTCAAGTCGATATCTGACATATTAATAAATGGTGAGGACTCAAGTGCTAACTACCTATTAAATATTAATAATGCTTAATTTTCTTATTGTATTGGATAAAGATAATATATTTTTTCATACTCCACTATAGATCTTCTTGGCATCCCTGAGTCCCTTGCACCCCACTTTGAAAAACATTGATTTAAATGAATTCTTACAGACACCTCACACGGAAGAGTGTATTTTTTCTGTCCTAATTTCTTAGGTACAAAACCTCAGATTTCCTAAGCAATGTGAAGAATTAACAATAATAATAATAATAATAATGTGAAGAACTGAAACTAATAATAAAAGTGATAAACAAAATAATAACGTGAATAATTTAATAAATAATACGGTGAAGAATTAAAAAAATAATAATATATGGCAGTGGTTAGCCAAAGCATGATTTTCTCCTCAAAATGTATGTCTCTTGCAGGCATTTTTTCTGGGTTTTGACAAATATCAAACATAAATTATAAGCCGGAACACAAATAAGATTACTGATTGTGAAAATACTTTAACAATGTTTTTTTTTTTCCTCTTTAAAACACATTCATTCTTTCTGTTAGTCTCCGGAAATTAATAGGAAACTACATCACAGCAAACAAACCCGTTTTATCTAACAATTTAACAATGGATTTTTTTTACCGTATTGATATTTCCAAAATATTCATAAAATGAAAATGAAGTAAGAAGCTTGTACATCATCCATGCCTTTTTTAGCATAGATAACATTTTAAACAATAAATAATATCACGTAGATTTTCAAAATAAGCTTTAGCTGGGTAATGCGCCATTCATTTTCTCGGTCACTGAATGCCATCACCAGTGACACCATGTTGACATGAGTACTTTAATCCTTTCTTCCACGTCACTGTCGTATTCTTCGAAGTATCAGAAATATGCAATATTTCTTCAATCGTATCTTCAATCAAAATATCTTCAATCATAAAGTTGTCACTTGTATGTACCAAAAGCATTATAATGCTAGAAAAGATCAGTGTTTTGGTTTAGTGCTAACTAAAATTTACTTGCGAATCCAAATATGGATAGTGGGCAAATTATTTCTGTGGTAGAATTTCAAGACAGTGCAATTTCATCTCCATTGGAGTTCCCAGCATGTGTAGGAAAAGCAAAACTGAACAAATCTGTTCCCCATCAACATAAGATTAATTTTTTTTCTAATTGGTAGGGAAAAAAAAATCTTATTTGACTGTCCCGTATTTCTTTCCAAATTAAAGCATAACAACCCAGCATCATCACTTTTGGCAAGCTATCTTTGATTGGGCATGAAATAAATAGGTTTTCCCTTTACAGTTATGTTTTCTATACTTTATCAATTATAAATACAAACATACATTTGAAGAAAGAATATACGTGTTTAGCTCCATTAATTAATGGACTGAGTTTCAAAAGCTTTTGCGTGAAGTCGATTGTGTATTCTTACATGATCATGCCTGTTGAAGCGTGTGGTATTTGGACCCAAGTAGCCTGTGATTGATTTATGTTATGAAAGAGTAAAATTTGTCAAAGACAGGTAGGAAAGCAAATTTCTAAAAGGGCGTGATGGTAATCCTATTTCTTTCATTGAATAGCCGTGTAGATGTTTGCACGTAAAAGGCTACATTTCACTCATTCATTCGATGAACCTTTACTGAGTACCAGCTGTGCCCTAGATTCTCTGTTAGGTGCAAAGGTACAAATATAAATCTAATCCAGCCCCAGCCATCAAGAGACCGCCTATCTGTTTTTATCGCTGGTGTTATAAACGTAGTCACAGTAAAAGAAGTAGTAGCTGACACTTATTGAGTTCAACAAAGACTGTGAGAGAAGCATTTATTGGTTCATCAAGAAACATTGATTGAATGGCTCCCAGGGGACCAAAAGATAAATATGATATAATAGCTGCGCTCAAAGACTTTAGTGAGAAAGACTGGCAGATGAGAGGGTTGCAATATCCTTAAATAATGGCTGAAGAGGTCCAGCGTGCCGTAGAGCACCAAAGTACAACCAGCGAACGTCCCCGTTGAGATGCTATTAAAACGGTCCTCTTAGGAAGCAGAGAAGCTGTGTTGCAGACAGGTCGAGAGGTCTGGACATGGGTTTTTCTGTAAGCAGCGTGAAGTAAATAAAGCAGGGGTGGCGGATGGAGATGCAGAGAGGAGGGAGGATTCAAAGACCAGGATAGTTCAGATGATGAAAGGTTTTCAATACCCAGCACAGGTAACTGCCACATGCTAAAGGGTTTGAAAGAGAAATCCCGCTCTCTGTGACAACGGGGCTGGGCGTCATCTCTGTGTGATCTGGGTCGCGGGGGATGGTTTCTGTGGCCGGTCTCGCCCAGCCTGGGTCTATGAGAAATGAGGATGATGAGAACCAGCAGTTGTGGCCGGGGCCCTGTGGAGTCTGAGCGGTAGTCAAACCTGCGTGGAATTCAGATGTCAAAAAGATCTGAATTCTCTTTGTTTCCTTTACGTTTTGCAGTCGTGTAAAATGTCCATGAAGTCCGTCCCGGAGCTCTCTAAACTGCAGAGAAGGGAAGGGGGACGTTTTGACAGTGAGACTCCCCCAGCAGGCTCTAGACCTCAGGTTCGTTGACGTATAAATGAAGTCATGCAATAAACACTGCCCGAACACCTTTCACGTGGTAGGATCCGCATTAAGTGACAGTAGCGCTTCCGGAAATATGCTCCTTGCATTGGAATCACCAGGCATCTCGTTCAATGTGGACTCTGATTCAACAGGCTTCCAATAGGGCCCACTATTCTGTATTTCCAGCAAGATTCTAGTCGACTTTGAAGTTGCTGGTCCAGGGAGCCCACTTGGAGAAGTTAAAAAGGAGTTAAAAAAAAAAATGCAAGCAGAAAATAAGATATGGCCCCTACAGCCATAGAGCTGATAATCTAAATGATGAGACAGATGCTAAATAAATCTTCGCGAAGCCGTGTGATGGGTGCTGTCACACAGGGATGCTCAAGTCTCACATGAACAAATGTCAATAATTGTGAACGTGTCATTGTCATCAGACTTTGATGTCATTGTCTTCAGACTTACAGACTTAGAAAAACGCTAATAAGGAAGTACGGGCTTCAGGGCTTAAAAGGAGAGAGATTATACTTCTTCCGTTGAGTTTAGGGATCTAAAAGCAATTTGTAATATAAGACTTGATTAGAAGACACAGGTTATGGTCCTGGGGAAGGAAAAAAAATAGTGAGTTTGCTGACTCTGAGAGTCAGAGAGAGAAAATGTTACTGTAATTTTTTTTCTTCCTTTCTTTGTGTATTTTTCCTCCCCACTATTCATATTGATTTTGGCCGTAGGCAGATTTGGCTAACAACTTTTGAACGAAAAGCTATGGTTATTACTCATAAGCCTTATTAGCAAGAAAGAAAGTAATTCTCCAGTCTGTTTCTCACAGGCTGACCTATTTTGAGAAATTGATAGGATCAGTGATATGAAAACTTTCCACAGCAATATAAAAGGGAGGATTTCTAATTGGGGGCTATCGTTTCTTCTCAGAATATGTTTTATTTTATTTCCACTGGTTTATTTGAGTACATCTTTTTATTGGATGCATTTGACATGGAACATTGTATATATTTAAAGTGTACATCCTATAAGTTTGATTCATTTATATATTTTACTCTAGTTGCTACCGAAGTGATATTTATCATATTACATACTTATAGAGCAATGTCATTTTCTATATACTATACATTAAATCTTATTCAGAATATGTTTGAGACAAAGCTATTTTATATTCCATCAGGCTTGAATAGTCAAGGTAATTTTTCACTGAAAATATTTTTATAACAGATATTATCTTCTTGTTCTCTACAAACAAAGGTATATCTGTATCTATACATATACATATAAGATATACATATAATTCTCAGAATCTGTTACTGAGACAGTTTATGAGACGTAATTTGAATATTGGTCTGGTTAGTTCCCAATATCACTTCAAAATCACACAAATAAGAACTGGTCTCTTTAATATACCAAGTCTCATTTCAAAAAAAAATCTCAGAGAGGATTTTTAAAAATATGATATTGAAAGTATAAGTTAAAATGTTGGATAAAATTTGACAACGCAGATTCTGTACAGAGAACCTAGACGCACAAAGCCCTGATAATAATATATTGTCAGTGGACTTGTATGTTAGTCCATTTGAGTTACTATAACAAAAGCAGCTTAAACTGGGAGGTTTATAAACAATACACACATTTATTAATCACAGATTTGGAAGCCGAGAAGTCCACGATCATAACATCAGCAGATATGACGTCTGGTGAAATTCGCTTCCTCATAAATGGCTGACCTTTCCAGGTCATCTCACCTGGTGGAAAAAGTGAGCTAGCCCTCTGGGTGTCTTTGATGGGGCACAAATCTCATTCCTGAAGGCTCCACCCTCATGACCTTGTCACTTCCCAAAGGCCCCGCCCCCTACCCCCATCACCCCAGGGGGCTGGGTTTCAACTTGTGAATATGGGGAGGACACACACAGCCCAAGTCAGTTGAAACCGAAGAGGACATTCGCATGGAGGAGACAAGACTTTGGTCATGTAATTCCCATGCTCTGGCTTCATTTCCCCCAGCAAAGCAATATCCACGGGGCTAAAACAACTGTCAACACGCTGATAAATAAGTATTTCACAAACTCACGCTAACGGAGCTGCGTAGGGGTGACAGGTAGTCAGAGCCAGTCAAGCAACCGAACAGCTCGCTCCTGAGGGTGTCACTTCGTAAACAGAGGCACCGATGGGCACCCAGGGTCCCCAGATGTCCCAGCTCCCGCATGCTATCACAGGGGAGCGTAGATATTAACGGGACAGCGATTTTTATCACTATGGAAGTTGGACAGGTTGATTATTAGCGTTATGGGAGAGATTTTACAGGGTCCAGGTTTGAAATCCTCTGTTCACAGCCGGTGTGTGTGTGTGGATGAGTGTGCGTTTCTGTGTGTGCACATGTGCGAGTGCGTGTGTTTGTAGCACGACGTGACTGTAGCTCCTTAATTTCTTTTAATTGGTTTGTCTGGACAAAAGGAAGGTGTCTGACAAAAATAGTCAGAAACAGTGTTTGGAATAAGTAAAATTATTCGTTTGCACGCGTTCCCTCCCTGCTTCCTGCAACTGTGTCATTCTGGTATATCTGAAATATGAGATCCAGAATGTTCGTGTCCTCTGGGGTGGCTACTGCAGGGCATTAAATAAGCACGGTGCCCTTCCACGTCCGACTGCCGAGGTGACTCGCCTCGTACATTTTTATTATTTTGCGTGACTCGGGATACCGGCATACGTTATTTTGCGTTGCCATGGTGCCCCCTTTTCTTAAAAATTAACCCTCCTTTTCAAAACAGAGCCTTGTAGAAATCGGTGGTGGCTTAGAATGATTTCACCACAGGACATGGTCCCTTCGAAGCCCCTGTGAGTGTAACCCCGCACTTTCCACTGCGGTCCCTTCATTTCCTGTCCTTCTACAAGTCCCGTGTCAGCTGAGAACATTCCAGAAAGGCCTACGTGCCTCTCTTCTTTACCAGGTCAGTGTGTCCTTCCTCCTGCTTCAGCCATTTCCTCTGTGATGTGGTGAAAGCGAGTCCCGTTTAAGCCTTTTTATTCCACCCTTGGCCTCAGGGAATGACAACTGCCCGAAGACGTTGCACCGCACCCCAACCTCTTGGCTGGTCATTGTGTCCGGGATGGGTCCCCAACGTCAGCATCTGTGGACTTCCAGAAAGTTCATCGTAGATGCTGCTGGTGTCGCTGTTACAAAAATCATACATATACGTAGTGGGAAAAAATTCACCCAACAAATACAAAAAAAACTGGTTAGTAGCAAAGCAAAAAAAAAAAGGGGGGGTGGGGAATGTGTTTCTGCCATTTCACTCACAGGGGTAGAGTTTGTCCTACCGGAGCAAGGTTATTTATAAATATTTCCAAAGAAAACACACGTTTGGGGATTAGTCTCTATCATCAAAAATCATAGAGAAAGTCAGAAACTCTGATAATCCAATATGTGGACACGTGAGTCTGTTTGGCTCGAAATGTTTGAAATGAATAAATAAGACAACACTATCCACTTCTTGCCTCCCAAAGTTTGTCAAGCTTCAAGCTGTAATCAGATCTTCATTATCTCACAAACTCATTTTTTTCCATCAATAATAAAAGATGTCATGAAAGTATCTATGAAAAAAAAAAGATATGTGCAATATATAAAAGACATATTTATAATTATGGCCTAATTCACTTTTTTTCCTAACTAGAAAGGTATCCATCTACCCAGTTTTTCAACCATTTATGTTAAAAACTGGTTATTGCTAGTTTTGTAGCTATTTGGAGCTAGGTGGGCATGCTTGGCAATAACTGAATGATTAATCATATCATTCAGATATCTGTCATTTAAAATATATATATATATATTATCTAGAACTGTCTATTTCAAAATATGGTTGATTTCTGACCAAGAGACTAGGGGGTGAGGTCCTTTTTTTCACCAAGTGACAAGAACGCAGATGCATCTACAGGGTTAAGGCAGTTAAATAGAAAGATATATGTTTTAACGGAGATGTGCTTTAAAATTACTTCTAATTTATCCACTTACCAGACATGTATTGAGGTAAAATGATCAGCTGTAATGTGCAGTAGAAAGATATATACTTTTTTAATTGTAGCCAAGAGGAAAAAAGCAGCATGGAATAACTTAATCGTTGCTAATTATAATATCACTGAGGTAATTACAATAGATTTTGATTGTCTCATTTTCACACCAGAGGAGGGCACAATGCCGGCGTTTCTCTTAATACATATTTGTTTTTAGAGAAGAGCTGACAATTACACTAATTGTAGTCACAGCATGAAACTTTGTTTTTAAAGAAAAATTCGTCTACATGTCACATGGAATAAATGCATTCTTTCTGTTTGGTTAGGTGCAAATTAAAGACACATTAATTGCTTTGTTTATTGTGGGAAGAGATTTCTGCATCGTGGCAAGCAGTACCAATTTGGCGGGAGCAAAATCCATTTCAAGGTTCTCAACATCTCAAGCAAGTGTCCCCGCTGCTTAAATGGGTCAGTTTTACAAAGGCTCTGAAAGATAGTCCATTCACTTTCCCCTAGAAACGAGTGATTCTCAAATTTGCCATTTGCATTCAGGAAGGTGAGGGATAATCTTGATGAGAATATGTCAATGGAAGCTGGATTTTCGGATGCATCTTATTCTATCGCTGCAGAGACCCGCTGGGTACCACACACATCCGTGCCTGTGAAGAACTGGCTGACAAAGTCTCATACCACGGGGAGCCGAAAGGAAGAATCGAGAGAGGAAATCAAAGATGTCAGATTTGCAAGTGTAATCAGATTTGCTTTTTGGTCACCCGGTTCTTCTTACCCACGCGTGGGCTGCGGTTCAGTGCAAGTGGCTGTCATTGTCATTCTCTCCTTGGAAATAGGAAAGCAGCCTCGGAACTGTGCTTTTTCCCATTCACGCGATGCCCACACATGCTCCCCTGCACTGAGCACCGCCCCTCACCCCGAATCAGCTGTAACTGGATTGCCGGCCATTTCTATTTCCCCCTTTTATAACCATCTTGCCAGAACTAAGGGAGGAGGAGGACCTGCTAGCCAGCTGGAACACAAAAGGAGAATAAAGGGCAGAACTGGAACCTGGTGGCCAGCCAGTCACGAGGTTCCTAGAATGAAGTATTACTGAGCTCGATGACACTTTTCGCGTCAAAAGCTATTTACAGACAAATCCACATCCAGTGTCTTTTGAGGGACTTACATGGACAGGTAAACTTCACCACATATAATATTCAGAGTGTCATATGTTACCCTGGAGTGTATGAAGCGGATCCTCGGAGGAGTGTCGCTTGAGAACTGTGACATATGGACTGCAGGACGAGAGTAAAATTATATCAGAGATAGAAGAATGTACCGATTTATTACACAACCCTGTTTTAGTGTTTTGATTTTTAAACATTTGTTTCGCTTGCTGAGGAATCATTTCGTATGATTATTATAGAACATTTCGTATTAAATATGTTTATTAAGTCAGGCAAGGTGGACATTCTAGCCGGCGACAGCCAACACAAGACCGCTCGGCCGGGACACGTCTCAATGTGGCACTTCCAAGAGTCCCCAAGCATTTCCCAGGCTCTAGGTCACCTCTCCTGCTCTGTGACACCCTTCACAGGCAGACCTTCCCCCTTCTCCACTGACCTCTTGCATCCAGTTCCTTTATCTCCATTCCTGCGTTCACTATTCTAATCTAAAACCTCAGGATTTGTCCATACTCTGTAAGGAGTGATAATGAGCCTCTTTTTTCCCCATCACACCAAAACCAATCAACTAGCCTATCACAGGCAGGTAACCCATGTTCGTAACGTTTTCCTGTTCAGGAAACCTCGATAACGGCCCATTGCCTGCCAGATAAAATTGCTCATCCTGAGCATGGCCTATGAAGACTTTTACTATTCTTTCCCTGAGCTGGAAACCAATAGGGTGGTTTCTAGACATCCTATGCTTGTTCTAGCCAAGCTGGATGACTCAAGGAAGCTCAAGTAGCATTCAAGACGAGAGACGTCACGTTAGGAATCTCAGCTTTCTTATCTATTGCTGTGTTTGCTTTCTAACTCTTTGTTTTATTACATTAATAAATGATTGGAGGGAAATAATGCCTACCAGGAATGATGTGAGTCTGGAATCAGATATGCATTTCTACTTATCCCCAGTGACTGGGCAGATGGCAAATGTTTGGTCCCTGTGCTTGGGCACATAGCAGATGTTTGTTAAATAAGAGTAGTTATCATCATCGTCACCGCCATCATCATCATCA
>NW_011888815.1:4794336-4798889 GCF_000151845.1 Pteropus vampyrus | reverse complement strand
CCATCTTGCCAGAACTAAGGGAGGAGGAGGACCTGCTAGCCAGCTGGAACACAAAAGGAGAATAAAGGGCAGAACTGGAACCTGGTGGCCAGCCAGTCACGAGGTTCCTAGAATGAAGTATTACTGAGCTCGATGACACTTTTCGCGTCAAAAGCTATTTACAGACAAATCCACATCCAGTGTCTTTTGAGGGACTTACATGGACAGGTAAACTTCACCACATTTAATATTCAGAGTGTCATATGTTACCCTGGAGTGTATGAAGCGGATCCTCGGAGGAGTGTCGCTTGAGAACTGTGACATATGGACTGCAGGACGAGAGTAAAATTATATCAGAGATAGAAGAATGTACCGATTTATTACACGACCCTGTTTTAGTGTTTTGATTTTTAAACATTTGTTTCGCTTGCTGAGGAATCATTTCGTATGATTATTATAGAACATTTCGTATTAAATATGTTTATTAAGTCAGGCAAGGTGGACATTCTAGCCGGCGACAGCCAACACAAGACCGCTCGGCCGGGACACGTCTCAATGTGGCACTTCCAAGAGTCCCCAAGCATTTCCCAGGCTCTAGGTCACCTCTCCTGCTCTGTGACACCCTTCACAGGCAGACCTTCCCCCTTCTCCACTGACCTCTTGCATCCAGTTCCTTTATCTCCATTCCTGCGTTCACTATTCTAATCTAAAACCTCAGGATTTGTCCATACTCTGTAAGGAGTGATAATGAGCCTCTTTTTTCCCCATCACACCAAAACCAATCAACTAGCCTATCACAGGCAGGTAACCCATGTTCGTAACGTTTTCCTGTTCAGGAAACCTCGATAACGGCCCATTGCCTGCCAGATAAAATTGCTCATCCTGAGCATGGCCTATGAAGACTTTTACTATTCTTTCCCTGAGCTGGAAACCAATAGGGTGGTTTCTAGACATCCTATGCTTGTTCTAGCCAAGCTGGATGACTCAAGGAAGCTCAAGTAGCATTCAAGACGAGAGACGTCACGTTAGGAATCTCAGCTTTCTTATCTATTGCTGTGTTTGCTTTCTAACTCTTTGTTTTATTACATTAATAAATGATTGGAGGGAAATAATGCCTACCAGGAATGATGTGAGTCTGGAATCAGATATGCATTTCTACTTATCCCCAGTGACTGGGCAGATGGCAAATGTTTGGTCCCTGTGCTTGGGCACATAGCAGATGTTTGTTAAATAAGAGTAGTTATCATCATCGTCACCGCCATCATCATCATCACCATCATCACTGTCAACACCATCATCATCATCACCACCATCATCACCACCATCATCACCATCATTATCATCACCATCATCATCACCGTCATCACCATCACCATCACTATCATCATCACCATCACCACCATCATCATCACCATCGTCGTCACCACCATCACCACCATCATCACCATCATTATCATCACCATTACCGTCACTATCATCATCACCATCACCACCACCATCACCACCATCATCACCATCATCATCATCATCATTCATAAACGTCTCTCTTGTTTTTCTATCCCCATATGTTTTCTCTCTGAAATGTTATTTCCTTATCCTCAAAAGATACGCACCTTGCTAAAATACTGCCACTTCCAGGCAGTGCCCTAGCTCTGTGCTTTATCCTTCCCTGTGCTTTTCTAAAGCCTTCACCCAATGGTGCCTCTTATTACATTCCTCGGGTCAGCAGGTCCCTGAACCACACACTGGGGAATACAGGACTAGTGACCTTGAACCCTTTATGCCTTTGCAGAGCCAGAGCTTTTGCTAATCTTGGATGAGAGACCTGAGAGCCTTCACCTCCCTCGAGTGCCAGATCCAGACATCACCAGGCCCTGTCGAAGCACCCCCTCGATACCTCATTCAACTCTTCCTCTTCTCGTCTTTCTTCTTCCCTCCCTCTTCCCCAAGGCCACCTCTCAGCTCAGGCCCTGCAGCAGTAAAATAAGAAGACGTGGCTACAGTCAGCAAATAATGAGAAGTCTTAGAAACATAAAATATGTTTCCCCCAAAATTCACCGAATAGGTTGTATGAAAATATAGACTTGACTAAAGGCAGATTTGGAGATCTAGAAGGTAATAAATTAAAAAAAAAGAAAAAGAAAAAGTAAATTTCCCATTAGCAAGAGCAAAATGAAATAAATAAATATTAGTAAGAATCTAAATTAGAGGCTGGAATCTGCTCCCATCACTATGTAATAGAAGTTCCAGAATAAAAGATAGACAATGAAGACATAATAGAGTAAAATAACTCAGAGCAGAAGACACCTCAGTCTTTATGATTTGTTAATCAAGAAACAGAGGTCTGTGTTTGCATTATTTGATATATAGAGGAATTCACCAAATACATCGCAGAAACTGTTAATGGTGGTTATTTCTGGGGAGTGGATTGAGAGAAAGAGGTAGAAGGAAACTTCCCATGTGATTCTTTTCTATTCTGTATGAACTTTCCCTACTATGGGCATATAGTACTTTTATGATAAATAAACTTTCTGCTTGTTTTTTTTCTATCTTAGTCTTGTATCATGAACATTTCCAAGTAATTAATTTCCTTCAAACACAGTTCTTTAATTATTTTCCAGAATAATAATTTATAAGTATGTCATACATTATGCAGTGCCTTACCATAATACCTCTAGGATATTTCTTGATTTTTGCTGCCATAAATAAATCTCTGAGAAAAATCTTATATTTCTTTGTGTGTGTGTGTGTGTGTGTATCACTGAATATGCCCATAGAATTAATGCTGAGGAGTGAAATTATATCTTAAAGGCTTTCAGTATATATTACCAGTTGCCTTCCAAAAAGATGATAAGAATTAAAAGTACAAACAGAAAAAAAGATAGAAGTGCCCATTTCACCATATCCTCAACAATGCCAGATGCTGGTTATGAATATTTTGTTGATATGAGTGATCCATCATTCATAATTATCGAATTCTTCCCCAAGGCACTAAGCTAAGATCCAATGATTTCTTATGGGCAACAAATAAGATAATATCTAGTCCTTGACCAATGATCTACTTGGGGATATGGATAGAAAAAAATAACACATAATTTATGGCAGCGTTTGACGGGCAGCAAAAACAAAAGACGCACGTTTGCTCACGTGGTTGACGAAGTCTTTCTAACCATGTTGTAGAGATCAGAAAACACAAAAGAAAATAGCTCATACCTTCGGCTACCTCACAGGAAAACCAGACAGAGCGAACTCCTTTACGGCAAAACACAGCAAAACCAAAATTGAAATACCAGCCACAGAATAGAAATGCTACGTGTAATAAATAACAATAAAAGAGGGAGAGAAGTTCAAGAGGAAGATAGAGGCAATTTATGAATGAAGGAATAGAAATGGCTCGAAAGCATGCTGTAGCGTGCAACCTCATCGGTAGTCAAACAACGTGATGTTTTTTGTTGATAATATAGACAGAGATTTAAAGCATGATTAAAACTCGGTGTTTGATTTTTAACTTCAGATGTGGTATTTGAGGAAAAAATATGAATCTGAATCCTTACATAATCTGGTTGGCTGGATTCAATCATTGTATGGCCCATTTCCTCGTCTCCTCTCAATAAATGACTTGAAATGGAAAACCCCTGAGTCATCTAGAGATTTAAGGTTTGAACTGTTTGAGAACCTGGATCATATTTATTAGGATCCTTTTACAATAGCTCGTCATTCCCTAAATGGGTGCTGGTTACGAAGGTATGTCCCGTTTGTGAAAATTTGGCCATTTGTATGATTAGCATGTAAGATTTTCAGTATTTGCAATATAGTTCCATTTTTGAAAGGCAATCTGAGTTTATTGAGAATATAAAAAAGTATTACATGATTTTCTGAAACTACTTGCTATAATAGACATAATCCTCAAAATGCCAAGATAAGTATAAATAGAAACCAGAAAATGCTCACACCGTGGATTGTACTAAAACTCTAGAAAAAGGTTTAAAAGAGCTCCTGTGGTTTTAATAAGTCAAAAGTTATCTTTATATGCTTTAGAGACTCTAGCTCAACTTCTGCAAAACCCAAAACATGAGTAACAAAAAGAAAAAAAAAAAAAAGAAAAAATAGCTATACTAAATATTGTCAATTTATTTTCAGATTTCAGGAAAATGTTATTCATTATTCTCAACTATTTTCAGCAAAGGAGCAAGGTGTTTCTTTTTTATCTTAAAATGATTGGATTAGAGCCAGCATATGAAAAAAATGTTTTCCAATACTACACTATCCCTAAATACCTTATTAATTACAATTCTACTTCCTAAAGTTAGTTCACAAGATATGAAGGTAGGGAAAAACATCAAACATTTTTCAAACCCTTGAGCTGTTTCAGTTGAGAATGAGGTATATATTTACTTCATTTGATTTTTATCCTCTGAGCTGGTTTCAGTTTCTCAAATTTGTTAGTTTTTCATCTTTCCCATTTGTCGTATTGATTTTTCTTTTCTTCCTGGCCTGTGCAGCTTAGAAATTATATCTCCTTATGAAGATCTGTGAAATCTTTTATGGGAAAAAATAATCGAGTTCTGTCAACT
>NW_011888815.1:4787881-4794286 GCF_000151845.1 Pteropus vampyrus | reverse complement strand
CAAAATTGAAATACCAGCCACAGAATAGAAATGCTACGTGTAATAAATAACAATAAAAGAGGGAGAGAAGTTCAAGAGGAAGATAGAGGCAATTTATGAATGAAGGAATAGAAATGGCTCGAAAGCATGCTGTAGCGTGCAACCTCATCGGTAGTCAAACAACGTGATGTTTTTTGTTGATAATATAGACAGAGATTTAAAGCATGATTAAAACTCGGTGTTTGATTTTTAACTTCAGATGTGGTATTTGAGGAAAAAATATGAATCTGAATCCTTACATAATCTGGTTGGCTGGATTCAATCATTGTATGGCCCATTTCCTCGTCTCCTCTCAATAAATGACTTGAAATGGAAAACCCCTGAGTCATCTAGAGATTTAAGGTTTGAACTGTTTGAGAACCTGGATCATATTTATTAGGATCCTTTTACAATAGCTCGTCATTCCCTAAATGGGTGCTGGTTACGAAGGTATGTCCCGTTTGTGAAAATTTGGCCATTTGTATGATTAGCATGTAAGATTTTCAGTATTTGCAATATAGTTCCATTTTTGAAAGGCAATCTGAGTTTATTGAGAATATAAAAAAGTATTACATGATTTTCTGAAACTACTTGCTATAATAGACATAATCCTCAAAATGCCAAGATAAGTATAAATAGAAACCAGAAAATGCTCACACCGTGGATTGTACTAAAACTCTAGAAAAAGGTTTAAAAGAGCTCCTGTGGTTTTAATAAGTCAAAAGTTATCTTTATATGCTTTAGAGACTCTAGCTCAACTTCTGCAAAACCCAAAACATGAGTAACAAAAAGAAAAAAAAAAAAAAGAAAAAATAGCTATACTAAATATTGTCAATTTATTTTCAGATTTCAGGAAAATGTTATTCATTATTCTCAACTATTTTCAGCAAAGGAGCAAGGTGTTTCTTTTTTATCTTAAAATGATTGGATTAGAGCCAGCATATGAAAAAAATGTTTTCCAATACTACACTATCCCTAAATACCTTATTAATTACAATTCTACTTCCTAAAGTTAGTTCACAAGATATGAAGGTAGGGAAAAACATCAAACATTTTTCAAACCCTTGAGCTGTTTCAGTTGAGAATGAGGTATATATTTACTTCATTTGATTTTTATCCTCTGAGCTGGTTTCAGTTTCTCAAATTTGTTAGTTTTTCATCTTTCCCATTTGTCGTATTGATTTTTCTTTTCTTCCTGGCCTGTGCAGCTTAGAAATTATATCTCCTTATGAAGATCTGTGAAATCTTTTATGGGAAAAAATAATCGAGTTCTGTCAACTGAATCACTCTTGTCTGTTCCTGAAAGACACACAGAATAAATTATGGCTGGCCAAATATGACCTTTTAAAAACCACACTGGCTCTTTAAGGTCTAAGAATTATGTCCACCTCCTGCCAAAAGGAATAATTATACGATACAAACTCAAGTCCCATTGTCGGCGTTGTATGTAATATTTATGCAGGATAATCCCCTTAGCATGTAAATAATTCAGGATTTGAAAGTACTCAGTGAACAAACAAATACTAAAAATTCAAAATGTTGCCATACTCCCTAAGTGGTGAATTATCCAATCTTGGTTATATTCCATGGCCGAGGGAAGACAAATCAATCAGAAAGGAAAAAGAATCTATTCGTACTAATATACATTCTGGGAAGAACGGTTCGTGTGCAAAATATCTATTTACTCGACATAGTGAAAGTGGCTGAAAGATATTATATTTGTTTAACTCCTATAATATCTTTGAGATCTGAGTAGGATCTTAAAGAGGTTTAAGCAAAGAAAGGAAAGAGATGTCCATTTGAATTGGGGAGAGTATACGAAGGCAAAGATATGAAAAAGAAGGTAAATGGTAAATTAGCCTGATTGGAGCAGATACTTCCGGTATGGGAGTTGGGGGGAGCGGGGACTAGACTGGGAGAGGGTCTTGATAAGTAGAGCTAAAGCATATTTTTATTTGATCCAGAGGCAATAGAAATCGTGGTAGATTGAATGTTTGTTCCCCTCCCGCCCGCCCCCGCCGCCAAAAAAATTCATGCGTTGAAACCTAATTCTGAGTGTAATAGTGTTTGAGGTGGGGCCTCTGGTAGGGTCATGAGGTTGGACCCCTCATGAATGGGATTTGCGCCCTTATTAAAGAGACCCCAGGGAGCTCTCTTGTCCCGTCTGCCATGTGGGGACACAGAAAAGGTGGTCATTATGACCAAGACTAGGGCCCTCATCAGATGTTGAATCTGCAGCTGCCTCGATCCTAGACTTTCAGCCAATGCAACTGAATCTTTATTTACCCCAAGTCTAAGGTATTTTTGTTTTAGTGGCCCCGATGGGCTAAGACAGAGATACATTAAAGGGGACTGAGGGAACATTGGTAACAGATGCATTATTTAAAGATTGTGAGAGCTCGAGCTTTTCTGAAACTTCCATCTTCATTTTCATCCCGCCTCTCAGTGTCGAAGCTTGTAATGCCTACGAGTATCAGGAGGCCACCTCGTCTAGTCTCTGCTCCAAGGAAAACTGAGCAATTCCCGACAGATAAACATGTATTGTGTATTTCAATGACTGTGGAGGACGTGGCCTGACCTTGCAAAGTGATCAGTTGCATTTTATATAAAATTTGCAGTTAAAAAATTCAGCCTATGTTGAGCTCAAGCCTGCTCTTCAGTTGGTACCATATCTTTTTACTGAACCTGGGTTGACTAAAAGGCAGAATTTTTGCCAAAACATGGTACCGAGAGAAACTGTGCTCGTCCATCCCAAATCCCTAATAATACGTAGATGTTGTGCAGTAAGATGCTTCTCAAACTAAATGACTAACATGATGGAGAATTTTTCTATTTTTCTGTGATTGTAGATCTCAAATATTTTAGAGCATGTCAGAACTTATATTTTTGCATTTCTACACTTTGCGTATGCTTTTTCATCTTCTTGGAAATACTTGCCTTATTTTTCTGATAAAATTCAACATCAAGAGTTAATCCTGATGTCAACTTTTCTTTCTTCAAGAAGGACTTTCCGTATGTCCCGTAGCTTCCTAAAACAACTTATATCATAAGGGTCGATTGGCCCCATCTGATGTTCAACCTGGTCTTTGAGCCCTGATGAAGTCGGTGTCGGGTATGTGACAGACTTTAACAAAAGATTACTGTGTGGGTGAATGAGTTTAATTAATTTCCACTTTAGAGATGAGGAAGCTGAGACTTCATTAGCAATTGCAAACAAATATTAACAGGTTCGCACTGCTTCACCAAATGGGATTTACAAAAATGTCAAAAACTTTACAAATCTTAAGAAAAAACATAATCTGTAAGACATATGGATATGTGCCTAAAACGAGTGATTGACAGTAAGATGTACAGTAAAGAATAGCACATCTATGTTTCAATAAGTCAGAACCCCTTAAATTGACATGCAGGGAACTAGCGTAACTGGGTTTGTTTGCTGGATTTTTTGTCTATGAGTCTAAGTGAGTGTGAAACTGGGAAGTTTTTTTCCTACTTCCTGATCCCTCTCAAACTTTCTTACCATGCATCTGAAATACACTGGAAATGCAAAATATTAATTCTTGTTGAGAAAAAATGCAACTTCTTATTAATTAACTTGAAGATTAATTTAAATGTTTGAAATATCCTGAGTTCATCAAGTTGTCATGCTTACAAACTATTGGTGGCTCCTCCTTAATCAATGATAAAACGGGCTGATATTTTTCAACCATGCCTTCAGAGGAGTTCAACAATGAGAATATGTCAGGATGAGCCTTCCCTGTGGGTCCTGTCTCACTGAGTCCTGTCTGCCATTTGCAGCCACAGAGTTCTCATCATTGCCTGTGAGCCTCTAGCAGCAATATGTAGGTCATTCTGTGAGTAACTAATCACTGAGTCTTTGCTTCACCTTTTCCATGTTTGTCCCCACCGAGCTAACCTCGCAAAGTCTTTGCAAAACCTCAATGCACAGGTGACCTTATATTACTAACCTACTGTCTTTGAAAAAGAGCTTTAAGTGAAATGTTTAAAATAATCACAGTTACATATTTTAATATTTACTTCTTGGCACCGATTGGCTTTACCGTATTGGTAGATGTATAACATAGCTCTATTCAAAATTATTTTATAAAAGAATATTTGTCTGAAACAAAAAATTAAGCCATGTGTGTTTTTCAGTAGTATTATATTGGTTATCTAAACATTAAAAAATAGCAAACGGAATTATAGACTTGTTACACATTTAGATATTTTAATCTGTTTTTAGCTGACTCTAGTACTGGTGTTTTTGAAGAATGTTTTAAATATGGTTTTATTATTTTTAACTTTTTTGTAAAATTGCCTATAATCTTCTACAGAGCTGAACTTTATATTAACAATTTTAATTGCCGACACGTTATATTGTTACTACTATATAGAACATGCCATTTTTAATTAAGAAAATACTTTGGTTACATGTGCAAACATACCTGATAAGTTAAGAGCAAATACTGTAAAATAGAGAATAATCTTATTTCTAATTAGTTTTGTTTGGAAATATGTAAATGATAAGGCTAAAATATTTTTATACGTACTATTGCTTCCATTTTTAGTTGAGGAGCAACTATTTTTCAAAGGCAAAACTCATCATATAGTCTCCATTTGTGATTCTTTAGAATGTTTTACCAGATTTAGATATAGCAACAGAATAGGCCTTTTCAATTTTATTCCATCTGGTGCAAAATAGAAGCGTACCCAATTAAATATAAAAACGGTGTTGAAAATTTTTCCCCAAATCAAGATATTCTAAAGTATAGTCACAGAGTTCAAAATTAAGTCATTTACATTATTTCAGTTCTCATTGCTCATTTTGTTCAGTTTCACCTTGATTTCTGGGTAAATGCTGAAGTTTTCCTGCCTGCCATTTTTATTATCAGTAAAGCTTTCAGTGATCCATTCGTGAAACATTTTGATTAATATTTTCAACTGATATTGAACAAAATTAAACCAAAGCTTTTTCCAAAAATCTTATCTTTGTCTATTACTTATGTTTATTTGTAAATAAATTTCTCTAAATCTCAATGAAAATCCAAGCGATGGGCATAGCAAAGAGAGAAAGCATGTAATGCCACAGTAAAATGATGGCCTTTGAAAAAAAATTCAGCATCAATTTTGTGCACAACAATTGCAGTTTAGTTACTTCATATACATATAAAAATATTTGTCAATTCTAACAATAACTGCTTTATTCTTTGGTGCATCACTACAGTGTGTTTTAATTAATTATCAGCTATAAATGTACCACAAGCAATTCAATAAATATATTTCTGCACCACAGATTTGTCAAATCACTGAAATATCACTTTTGCTACAACATTATGTTATATTTGTGTTTTACCCCCAAAACCAACAAAAACTTTATCTCTGTCGTTGAACTTTTTAGTTGACTTGACCACAATGTTCATCATTATGCTGTATGTTTCATCTTTCACAGGATCTGTTTCAAAATCTTTCCTGTGACCCTATAAATTGGATGAAAATTAAACACTATTGGAATTAATTTAATTATCCTTAAAGCATCTGATGACATTGATATAAAACTGGCATCTTTTTGTGACTTATAGTTTTGTTTGTTTGTTTTTGCTAATAGAGCTGACACCTTAGCTCTTGACCTTCTGTATGTGCAAAAGAGCCTTGGGAACACGACAGGGAATCCAAAACGAGCACATTCAGTGGAGAGTGGTCACTCGATTCAAATTAAATTCATGTGCCACGGATGATCTATAAACCTATCTTGTGTAGATGCATTTATTAAATCGTCATCTTGGGCCCAGTCTTCTTAACGTGAGTACAAACTATTAAGGTTGGTTGTTGATGCTCTGCCAGCAGATTTGTTTGTGTCTTCTGGTTTTCGTGTGGTCAGTGATGTCCTCATGGCCCCAATGGTGAATGACCAATGTCAACATTTTGTCACATTAATCATTCATCAATCTATCATTCGGTTTCCGATGGAAATTTGGAACTTGAACCTGATTTTTTTTTTTACTCAACATGTACTTCCTGTGTGTAGAGTCATTGGTGCAGAAAAGTTAACTACTCAAAAAGGGGACAATATCAATAATAGAATAAAGCAGTCATTTTAAATTTACATCATATTAGAAATGATAAAAGCATAGTTGTAAGAGTGTTTAAACTACTCTGTATTTTATTGCAGATCGCTTAGTCTCTCTTTCTTACACATACCTCAGATGTAACTAACCAGTAATTTTCCAGGTTTTCTATAGAGTTCATTAACTAGAATTTTTGAGACTTCATATGGCCGGAAGGGCTGGCAGACCAAATAGTGTTGGATGTGATGCTTCCCTTCAGAATCTAAGGTCGCAAGGCATTCATTAGCTGTCCCCAACTGTCCCAGGGCACTTCGTTTTATCA
>NW_011888815.1:4776822-4786716 GCF_000151845.1 Pteropus vampyrus | reverse complement strand
ATTGTATAATCGAATCAATAAGAAGATGCAAAGAAACATCAAAGCAGCCTCTCCAAGTCCTCCCTCATCACTAAAGCAGAATAAATAGGTCATCTCTTACTCAAGTTATTTCTTTTCAATCCGTCTATCCCTTTCTCTTTCTAATTATCTGGGTGTTTGTTTGTTTGTTTGTTTTTCAGTCTTTTGTTGAATTTCCCTGGAATTCATTTTTTTTTTCCCCCTCAAAGAGCTAGCTTTTGTACCGATACGTTACATTTTTATACAAGTACAGCGCATTTCCTCCTATTTTGGTACATTGATTTTGGCTCTCCTATATATTATGCTCAGTTTCTTATATTCTTAGGGTACATTTTAATCATTATTTAAGTGAAAGAATAGTTCGATTTCTTTCCTTTCAGCATTTGAGGTTGCAAATTCGATATTTAACGCTATCTTTTCTCACAATTGGTAAGTCGCTGTTCTCACACTGCTAGCTTATGAAAAAAAAACAGTGTGGAATATTTCACCCTCGTGTTCTTCGAGTAATTCCAACTACAATATCCTTTTTGGGATTTAGCTGATTTCTTTTGAATACATTTTCTGTTGCTGCCGATTTGTGACAAAATGATATATACCTTGCCTATTTTCCGATTTTCATTATTTTTTAAAATCAGCGTTTTGGCTCATTTTGAAACATAATCTCCAGGCCATTCAGTCTAACTTTCCACTCGCCCACTTGAGGCGAGACTCTCAAACATCTCGCCTAAGTGTTTTCATCATAAATCACTCTCATCTCTGTGGCCCACCCCATCCCATTACACTGCCTGCTTCTAGAAGTTCTCATCATCTCAGATCTGTGTTTACCTCCCTTGCCTTGTTTAGGATGCATTTATCACATGGGCATTATGGTCGAAAATTATCTTGATTAATTGCACTTGTTTTGAAGACTTACTAGAAAGGTCTACTGTATGAAGTCTTCTGGGCGTTGCTATTTTTGCTCAATATCCTATTTCCAGAATTACGTTTCTAGAATTCATCCACGTTGTGGCTTGGAGCTATAGTTTATTCATTATTGCTGAAGATATTCCATCATGTTTACAATACCACAATTTATCCGTTCTCCTGTTGATGGATATTTGGGTTATTTCCAGTCTTTTGCTCCCATGAGCAGTGAGGCTATGATGATTCAAGTACTTATCTCCTGGGTCTTAGGATACATGAATGTTTTACTTTGCAAGATAATTCTACGTTGTTTTCAAAGTAGTTGCATTAATTAATGCTCCCACCAGCACTATAGAAGTGTTATTTAGACTCTGTTGATTTTTGTCAGTGTAGTGGTATTAAAACGCTGTCTTCGATATCTTGATTCACGTTTTTTACGTGATTACTGATAAAGCTACGATGAACATGTCAAATATTTAATGATAATATACACTTCTTCTGTTCTAAAATTTCTATTCATGTTTTCTGACTACTTACTAATTAGGCATGTTCATCTTTTCTTTTTATTTGTAATTCTCTCTCTGTATTTTTGTTCTATCTTTTGCCTGTTACATGGGTTGTAAATATCTCCTAGTTCTGGCTTCTATCTTTAATTTTTTTTTATGGTGCCGTAATGGAGAAAAGTTCTTAATTTCAAGGTCAAGTGTCTGGGGACTCATCAATGATACCTCGTAATAGAGGGCTCCCTATTTTTCTACGTGATTTCTCTTCCATCAATGCACGCCTTAAACTTGAACCTGATGTCAGCAGTCCTCCCCCGGTACCTGTCCAAATACCTATGGGACAGCCCTTGTCATAAACCAGTATGACTCAGTGTTTTCTCATTTTGACTGTGAACTTCTTGAGAATGGAAGTTTATAATTTTCTCATCTATAATATCAGAAGCAAAATATTTCTTCTCTGGCAAGTTTGCCCTGAGGAGCAAATGAGTAATTGGCTATAAACAATCGTGTTGGTTTGTTTTATTAACTTGTATTAAAACGTTACATCACATTTAGAGTGTAATATTCTAACAAGTTCAGACCGGTGCCACCAGCAGCACACAGGTACACAGGGACCACGGGATCTATCTTTTGGTCACCATGTATGTATGTCATGTTTCAAATGACCTAAGAGTGTCCTTACACCGCGTTAGGCGTCGCCCATGTTAGATTTCTGCCTAAATAAATTAAGGCTTTTTTCTGCCCACACGGAACACCGCTAGATTATGCCCTCCTCCCATCAAAATTAGAGGAAAGCAAGAAATCTGAGGGAATAAAAGTCCCCAGGATGCCAATACACTGGGAGATTTGCCTGCAAGGCAGGTATCTCATCTCGTATCCTTCCCCAGTGCCAGCTCTAATTTTACTAGAGGGTCCCGTTCCCACTTCATTCTCTCTGTAATCTGGAACCTGTCACATGAGAATGGGCAGGTTTTCTAGACCAGAGCTACCGTGACAATAGAAATGACAACTTCGTACGCTGTGCCAGGCTCTGATCAGCTGAGTGCGGGGATTGTCATCTCTGGCACAGGGGACAGAGCTAACAAAAAGGAGGTGGCTGAGAAACGTCAAGCAAGTTCTCCAGGCCACGATGGCTTTTTCAAAATGCATTTGTCTGAACAGGCATCATGGCGTGACAGCGCCAACTAGAAAAGTAGATTCAGAAGCCCTTTCGAGATCTCTCCCCCTTCCCTTCCCTTGTCATTCATTATTTTATTTCCTTTAGGTTTGATTCAATACTCTGCTCTGTTACCAGGACAAAATTAATGATTCAAGTGTACAAGGAACCAAATTAATCTCTCTTGACCTTTTTAATATGAAGCACGATCTTTTGTGGCTGTAAAAAAAAAAGAGAGAGAGAGCTTTGTTAAGTATGATTAAAGAATTCCTATATAATATGAAAATATCCCACAGATTATTTTCCTGGGGAAAGATTTATAACTTTAGGAAATGCTGTGACTGTTTTTTTTGTTGTTGTTGTTGTTTTGTTTGTTTGTTTATTTTGGGGGTTTTTTTTAAGTCCTTTTCGATTTTGGAACCGTTAGCCTTTGGGAGAGGAAGAATTCTCACACACACACACACACACACACACACACACACACACACACACACAAACTATACCTAAAGTGGAAGTTCATATTTTCCATTTAGTTCCTTGTCACATATAAATTTTCACTGCAGGAGAAATACCATGAGCCATAGCGGCTACGGGTTTTACATACTTGGTTTAGTTAGCAATTCTTACCAAACCAACTGTATCATTTCTCTTTAGAATTCTACATATTTACGGGAAAAGTCAATGGATAAGACATTAGAGGCCAACCTCAAAGTCAGGACACGGCATCGTAGACCTTAGAGAAGTGCTTTATTAGCCAAGAATTGGTTGGTTATTGATCTTGGCCTGTATCTCTGGTCACAATAGCACTTACCCTAATTTTTCTAGTGTAAATATAAGTAAATTTGAATGGGTGTTTGCTGAAAACAATCTGTAAATCTACATTTTGTGGTTTGGGTTGTAATTGTAGTTACTGGAAGGTTCGATATCTGGGGCATGTCGAGGAGACAAGGCTGTGGCCTGGCACCCCGCTCTCTGCAAATATGTCCTGAAGCACTTTTTTCAAGGGCTATTAAAGCAACTTGGGCTCGCTCTGCTCAGAAACCACACGGTACTCAGCCGAAAGGAAACTGGGGGGCAGGGATGAGCGTGTGCATTTAACTGAGACTTCTCTCTTCCCCCCGCCCCCCCTGAGGTCAACCAAGCAATTAAGGAAGAAAGATATGAACGGGTTTTTTTTTCTGTTTTCCTGAAGCCAAACAATAATAAATTCACATTTGTTGCAACATGATCATTCCCCCTGCCTTTTATACTTCCTTTCTCTTCCTTCGTCTACCCCTCCCTCACCTAGACATGATATTGGAGACTTTGCAACAAATACCGTATTCTCATCGCGACCTAAATTGTTCCCGTGACCCCTTAATAGAAGATGCCACTGGGTTAATGTTGGGTGATGGAGATTGTATTTTACCTGGAAATTGCCAAGTTTTGAGCTGAATGGGAGTGTGGGTGGGAAATGGCTTCACTCAAGATGAAATGAGCACAAATAAAGCATCGAAGAAAACTCACCGTTGGGATACTGTGTTTAAGATATGAATTTGATAAATTCGTATATTTGACTTGGATTCCTATGCTGGTGTATCATCACTTTCATCCTTTTCCAAAGAACTCTGTGCTTTTCACTTAACGCGGAGAGGTGACGAGAGCGTAGTCGCTACCGAAGGAAAAAATACCCATGTGGAAAAAATAAAAGCGAGTGGAAATGTGTGACCAACACCTGCCCACACGCACACCTCATCGTAACAGAAATCTTCAGAAGAGGCAGTGGTGGAGATAGATCTCTGTGGATCTTATGTGGCAGCCAGTGATCTACTATCTGGTTGGCAAGTGGTTACCCACTTGTGTTAAGTAAATGATTTGTGCTTGCCAGGGGCAATCCGTTTAACTGCAAGCAACACTGCCTTCTAATAGGCATTTCTGTTTTGAAGCTGTTGTTTCTCTTTTGGATTCCTCTCCATCGTTTCGTCCCGGCCGTAACGAATTACAAGGCTCCAAAATTCTATTTTCAGTTCCTGCCTCAGAGCCATCCCGCATGCTGTTCCCTCTACCTAATACATCATCATTCCTTTCTCCTTCTCCATCTGACAAGTCTTCGTACTTTGGCGATCGTGTCCAAGTTTTACTTCCTCTGGAAAGCAGTTGGGGATGAACCCTCGCCATCATTCTGTCACCATTTAAGAACACGTGCTGACTTGTAAGGCACACCAGCACCTCAGTTATTCTCCTTAAACTATGACATCTCTGGAAACAGGAAGTGTGTGTTAATTTCTCCGCAGAAAGCAACTGTCATGGTTTTTGGCACACAGTCACTGAACTCAATGACCGTTGATCGATACATGAATGAATCGGTGCATTTGAGAGTTTTGCTAGGCGAGTCCACCTGACTGAGGCTGAATCTGAAACTCGAATATGCCAATGAAGGACAAGTAAATGAACTAAATCAGTCAAAGGACTCTGGAATAACACCGATCTTGTCAAACCAAATGGGAATATATATCCAATATCGCTGAGCCTCCTACTTGTCAAGGTGAATCGGAAATTTTTATTTGTATTTAGATCCAACCATTTTTAAAATTTGGGGCAATTTATACTATTTTATGTGGCTTATGTGGCCTACATCCTCCCAGATTAAAAAAAAGTAAACAAACAAATGAAAAATTTCACAAGAAAACCCTATAGCGTGAACCGTGTCTAGCTGCATTTCTCTATCCTTCTATGTAAGATCTCGGAGCCATCATTTGGCAGTGACCTAGGCAGGACTTGGAGCCCTTGGGACCTGAGAACTAAATGCTCTTGTGTATAGAAGGAGCTGGCTAATTGCTTAGGCACGGAGCCAGCTACTTGGCCTGGATATTCATTTTTTTTCTAAGAGATAGTTTGCGAAATCAGGAAAGAATAATGGCCAGTGTTCAGAACAGCATCCATTGGCAGTCAGCATCTGAGAATCCATTACCAGCCACATCATGACGAGGCAAACAGAGCTAAAAAGATAGGAGACCAGGACACACTCATCCTGTGAAAGATGTATCAGGGAGAGACGTTTATTTGAAGATCACGTGGTTGTCTGTTTCTATGAAATCTATCAAAAAGCTATTAGAACTGATAAGCGAGTTTGGCAAAGTCATAGGATACCAGCTCGCTATACAAAAATCGATTGTATTTCTGCACCCTAGCAACCCAAAGTTGAAAAATTAAAATAAAAAATACCATTTACGATATCATCGAAATTATGAAAAATTTAAGGATGTCCGTGAAAAAATGTATAACGCCTGAAAACCACAATATATTTCTTAGAGAAAACTAAAGAAGTCCTATATAAAAGAAAATAGATACTGTGTTTATGGACCAAAGACTAAAGATGGTTAATATATCAATTCTTGCCAGATTGATCTTAAAAAAAAAAAAACAACAAAAAGAAAACCTATTTTATTGAGATATCATTAATGTACCAGGTAATTCACCTGTTCAAATTGTACAGTTAAACGGTTTTAATATATTCACAGCGTTGTGCCACCATCACCACAATCTAATTTTTAAATATTTTGCCCCCCAGGAGAAACCCTATATAACTTAGCGGTCATTCTTTTTATTCTGCCTTTTAACCCCTCAGCCCTAGATCACCACTTCCCTCTCTATATATTTGTTTATCTGCCACATTTTTTTAATCTTCCTAAATTGATTTTGGATTTAACACGGTCTATGTGAAAATTTTCTTTTTTTTTTTTTTGCAGCAATCGGCAAGCTGATTCTAAAATTCATATAGAGTTCAAAGGAGCTATAATAGCCAAAACAACTTTGGTGACAAAATACATTAGTACAGCCAACTTAGGAAAACAATTAGGCGGTTTCTTCCAAAGTTAGACATACGTCTGCTATATGATCCAGCCATTCTGCTTTTAGTTTAGTTATTTGCAAAAGAGAAACAATAACATTTGTTTATACGAAGACTTGTTCATGAATGCTCATGGCACCTTTTTTGGTAATAACCAAAAATTAGAAATAATCCAAAATGTTCATCAGTAGATGAGCATATAAAAAAAATTATGGTTTATGATACCAAGTAATGCTGCCTAGCAAATAAAAGATATAAATTATTGACAGATGCACCTAAAGGAATGAATCTTGAAATAATGATGTTGCGTGAGAGAAGCATTATTTCATCTATATGAAATTCGAGAAAAGGCAAATGAATGGATAGTGACAGAAAGGACACCAATGGTTGCATGGAGTGGGGAGGGGTGGTGAATGACCAGGTGTAAAAGGAAATTTTTGCCCGTAATCGATAGGTTTATTATCCTGATTGTCGTGATGGTTTCGTGATTGCGTGCATATATTAAAACTTACCAGATTACAGCGTGACATATACGTAGTCTGTTGTGTGTTAATTACACCTCAATAAATCTATTCAACGAAATGAGGAGAAGGCTTTATCTGCCGGGGCGGCCCCAGGGCTGAAATGAGCAGAGCGAGACCATCCTGATTCCAGAAGAAACGGCTCCCCAGGCTGCATCAGGCTTTCTGTGCAAAGCTCTAAAGATCCCTCCTTTCTCTCTCCTTAAGGACTTTCCCCCAAACTGTCTTAGACCCATTTCGCCAATTTCAGTCTGTAACATGTTTTTATTCACATCTTGGAGAGGGGGGAACCCTTCCATTGTAAACATACACTGGCTGGAATATTCTTAAAGCTTTCACAGAGATAGCTCGTCCCTCCAAAGAGGAGAGAGATGGTTTTCTGGAAGGAGAGAGAGACGTGGCAGCTGAACCACGTGCCTATCCAAGCCACTCTCGCCCCTCCCATGATCGCTGACTCTGCCTGATCTGTCTTAGGTGTCTCAGGCTTTTCATCTCCATCCCAGGAAGTTCACACTCCCCTCACCCATCCACGTTGACTTTGCTACACTTACTCATCAGTGACCTGGACCTTCCAAAACACACACACACACACACACACACACATCCCTACTCATCATGTCTGTGCCGTGAGGTTAAAAATCATTTTGTGACATCGCTCACTCATCATACATGTTGTATTTGATCTATGAGATTCTTTACTGTCAAGGCCATTCCTTTGGGTCTTATTTGTCACTGAAGTGGTCTATTCCAGTAAACGATGTCCTCTGGAGGGCAGACCTAATGAAACTATTTTGGTTTGGAAAACAGGTTAAATGGAGCCCATACCCTCTAGACTTAACGTTTCACCTCTTGCATAGCATACCTGTAGATTGCCTAGAGATTGAACCCTTCACAGCTCATCATGAAAATATAGAGTCTAAGGAAGTAATCAGATTTGCAAATATATGTGCACAAAATTGATTACCGTATGTTTTAAAGCATTAAAAATTACTACAGCAACTTAAATGTTCATCGATCAACAAGTGGAATGGTTAAATCCATTACGTTATATCCATCCACTAGCCTACCATATAGACATTAAAGCAATACGATCTAGACATAATTTATTGGCAGGAAATGATGCCCATTATGCACGGCAAAATAAAAAAAAATATTTTTATATCTGGAAAAATTTTATTCTTGACCGCTTGTAATGCATGTGTACCCATACCCGCAGTTAATTTTTGTATCTCTGGGTTTTAGGATTATAGATGATTTTTATTTTCTTTCATATACGTGTCTTATTATTTCTAAACTCTTTGCAAAAAGCAGGCATTACTTTTATAATCAGAAATTATGCTTCCCGCTTGGGCAAAAATACATCATTCACATCTTAACATTGGCATTGGCTGCAGGCCAGGATGTTTGTTCTCAGGATGTGGGGAGAGCGAATGGACTTTTCCTGTGTTAGGTTAGAGGATGCTTAGGACGCTGACCCACCCTTCAATTAACCCTGAGACCAGCTGACTAATTTAACACGTGCCTTTTCATACAAATGGTTAGAAGAGCCTTTTAAATAATTCTTAAACATGTTCCGATTTACCAAAATCATATTTAATCTCCAAAATGTGCCCCTGCCCTTACTTATTCGTCACTTGTTGCTTCGCGCTCACGTTGACTGATCTAATGCGTATTTAAAAATCCGTAATGCCAATCCGTTATATTATATATAACGTAATGTATAATATATGATAAAAACCTAAACCATGCCTGTATTAGCTTCCTGGGGCTGCCACAAATAAGTAAACCAAACTAGGGGCCTTAAAACAACAGACATGTATTAGCTCATAGTTCTAGAGGCTAGAAGTGTGAAAATCAAGGTGTGTTTCTCAAGCCTTGGACGAAAAATCTGTTCCATGCCTCTCCCCTCGCTTCTGGTGATAGCCAGTAGTTGTTGGCATTCTTTGGCTTGAAAATGATACAATCCAACCTCCGCCTCTATCTTCACGTGTCCTCCCCCCGTCCCTGCGTCTTCATGTGGCTATAATTAACCTCGATAAACAGGAAGAAAGGTGATCTGAGAAACCACCAGGGTGATAATCTGTTATCATCAGCCTTTCTGTTCACGTTTCATTTAGTAATGCTTTATATATACAAGCAGCGCAGATGTGTGTAATTTATCTTATTATAGATGGTCCTCCATCCCAATTCAGCCCAGTCAGCCTTCACTACTTGTTCGTTTTATGTCCAAAGCAAGTTCTTTAAACTTTCTGAGTCTCCATTTATTTCCTTAAAAAATTGGAAAGAATTATAATAGCCCCTTCTCCATAGGATGTTTGTGAATATTAAATGACACGTACACAGAGTGGCATGCATCGGTACATGGATCATCAGAGGGTTTTCACTCAAGAAGAGTTGGAGAGAGAGAGAGAGAGAGAGAGAGAGAGAGAGAAGGAGGAGAAAGAAGGAGAAATAGAAGAAAGTGAAAGTGAGATTTTAAAAAATCTGCAAATATGAGACTTTTTCTTAAAGTCACTATTAATATATTAATATATGGTGCTAAATAGAATCAAATAGATAAGAAAAACATTCCAATTTTAAGTAAGCTGTACTGAAAAACAAACGAGCAATCCACTACCCTGGATTAAAAGAGACCAGTAAAATGTGAAAAAATAAAGTTTTTAGAGAAAATCTTGGGAAAAATCTCCAGGATGAATTCTCAGACTTGATACAAACGCATGAGCCATAAAAGGAAAAATGGATCAATTAAACCTCATCGAAATTCAAAACTTTTACTCTGCAAAAGACTCCATTGACATGGATAGCTCTACAAGTAGCACCTTTTGATAGAATTTCATTGCACAGTTTGTTTTCAATAAACCTGAACGGTTGTTGCTATTGTCACTATTGCCTAGGTTATTATTATGGCCTCTGCGGTCCATGAAGCACAGCAGGAGTTGGCCCGGTCCGCCACTCCCCTTAAGT
>NW_011888815.1:4771482-4773692 GCF_000151845.1 Pteropus vampyrus | reverse complement strand
TTGGCTTTTATTCTAGGTCTAACTAGAAATCTTTGAAAGGTTTTAAGTACCTTGTACTCCATTTTTAAATGTATTAATCGTTTGGATGTTTTTCTGCCTTAAACCTCCAAAAGAAAAATTTAAGAGAATAACACTTAGCAAAAATCATGTTCTGATTTGAGTTAAATACTCATGATTCAGGCCCCAACAATTGTGGACAATTATAGCAAAATAATGCAGTTGGCTTGACAGCACTTAGCAGAATGGTTCCTTACAGCAGATGTTATCTGCCAATAGAACCTTCTTCCTACAGATGTGTCATTCATGGAAATAGCATCTGCATGTTTGCACGATGAAACCAAAGTGAACGCCTGCTGCGAAACCACCGGCAATCTCTGTTTCTAAACTTGAGCGAATGTCACAAGAAATAAACTCCGTCACTTGGAGTCATTAAAGAGAGAGCTGGTTAAGCAGAGCACTGGCAGGAAGTACTTTGAAAGGGAAATCTTGGGTATGGAGGAAACTATTATGCAAACGAAGCAGGCGAAGTCACGTGTAAGGAAGACAGAACTCCTAACGTGTGGCGTTAAACATCTCATGGGCAAAAGCAGGAATAAGTGACTTACGTTTCTGCTTCGATTTGCACGTGCAGCGCGGAATCACCGGGAGGGAAATAGCCTCAAATGTCAATAATGAAATGCAGCAAATACAACAACAACGATCATAATAATAACAACAATTATCGCCAGTAATAGTATTCTTACCCCGTGCCCGTCACCTCGGTGGACATGTGACAGATCTTTGCTCATTTAATCATCATAAAATTCCTCGTGCTGTCACCATTAGTAAAACCCAGAGAGAGATGAAGCAATCTACTCGGGGCCACGTCACTAATACGCTTCAGAGCCTGAGTCTGAGCCAAAGTTCTGAACTATTTCACTGCAGCTATCTGAGACCTGGTCCAAGTGCCTGGTTTGCAGCTAATAAAGACCCGGTCTAGAAATATCCATTAATTATCACCAGCTTTTTTAGTTTGATGCACAGATGGTGCCACCTGTCCACTTACCCTCCACAGAACACCCATCCATTCATCCCCAAAACACTTATTGAGTGACTACTATGGCCCAGGTGACGGGGCTACGACCATGAAAAAAATAAATGTGAGTTCCTAACTTCCACGCATTCCGTTCCAATTGATCAATTGATGTCAGTTGGCGAGAAAGAAGGGATGGATACTTAAAAAAAAAATTCCTATATGATGCAATGTCTTATAGCGGTAAATATAACAAAATCAAACGGGGTGTGAGGAGTGATAGAGCGGGGTATGGAGCTGCTTCTTTTTTTAGATTCTGTGGTCCTAGAAATTCTCTTCTGCCCATTTTTTTCCCCAAAGAGAATATAGAAATCAGAACGTCACATATAGATGGGTACGAAGAAGAGGCATTTGTAAACGCATGACGGTGTCGCTGTGCACAATTTGGATGGAGATTCTTAGATCTAGAATCTGAGTTTTCAAGTCTGCAGAATGTAGAGCAAGAGATATTTTACATTCACTTCGCACATAGATTCCTCACTGGAATTCTTTGCATACTGAGCTTTTGGATGGTAAGTCATTTATGAAAATTCGTTTCCCCATGAGTCTCAGATTATTATAAATCCAAAGTATGTTAAGTGTGTTCGTGCTATCTATTTATGACATAATGTTGACATCAGCATGGGGATGTGATTACTTCAGACATCTTTCAGTTCACTCATTCTCTGGAATATATGAGCAAAAAAAAAAAAAAAAGTATGCAAATAGAAAATTTCAACCCTCCCCGCCCCCGCCCAAAATTCCGTTTTATTCTAGAAAACTCTAACTTTCCTTCAAGGTACCAAAGCCAGTTTGCTACTGTATTTTATTAAAGGTGCCTACTTTGTAATCGATAGTAAATGACTATGGGCTAACTTTTGATTGATAAATTGCTCATTAAATTTAATGTCGATCCAAGCTTGCAAATTGTGCCTATTCATAAAACTCTAATTGATGTTCTTTGCAGATAATGGTTGTGTGTGGGAACAAGCAATCAGATATTTTATAGACTTTCGGCTTGCCGAGGGAATTTTTTCTGTCTTTCTGGGAGGACCATTTCTGTGCTGATGCCCCAGAGCAAGCCTAAAGCGTGAAGACACTTGCCATTTAATTTAGACTTCCTGTGACATTCCCAACACAGAACACCGATGTCAGACCA
>NW_011888815.1:4766423-4771432 GCF_000151845.1 Pteropus vampyrus | reverse complement strand
TGACTACTATGGCCCAGGTGACGGGGCTACGACCATGAAAAAAATAAATGTGAGTTCCTAACTTCCACGCATTCCGTTCCAATTGATCAATTGATGTCAGTTGGCGAGAAAGAAGGGATGGATACTTAAAAAAAAAATTCCTATATGATGCAATGTCTTATAGCGGTAAATATAACAAAATCAAACGGGGTGTGAGGAGTGATAGAGCGGGGTATGGAGCTGCTTCTTTTTTTAGATTCTGTGGTCCTAGAAATTCTCTTCTGCCCATTTTTTTCCCCAAAGAGAATATAGAAATCAGAACGTCACATATAGATGGGTACGAAGAAGAGGCATTTGTAAACGCATGACGGTGTCGCTGTGCACAATTTGGATGGAGATTCTTAGATCTAGAATCTGAGTTTTCAAGTCTGCAGAATGTAGAGCAAGAGATATTTTACATTCACTTCGCACATAGATTCCTCACTGGAATTCTTTGCATACTGAGCTTTTGGATGGTAAGTCATTTATGAAAATTCGTTTCCCCATGAGTCTCAGATTATTATAAATCCAAAGTATGTTAAGTGTGTTCGTGCTATCTATTTATGACATAATGTTGACATCAGCATGGGGATGTGATTACTTCAGACATCTTTCAGTTCACTCATTCTCTGGAATATATGAGCAAAAAAAAAAAAAAAAGTATGCAAATAGAAAATTTCAACCCTCCCCGCCCCCGCCCAAAATTCCGTTTTATTCTAGAAAACTCTAACTTTCCTTCAAGGTACCAAAGCCAGTTTGCTACTGTATTTTATTAAAGGTGCCTACTTTGTAATCGATAGTAAATGACTATGGGCTAACTTTTGATTGATAAATTGCTCATTAAATTTAATGTCGATCCAAGCTTGCAAATTGTGCCTATTCATAAAACTCTAATTGATGTTCTTTGCAGATAATGGTTGTGTGTGGGAACAAGCAATCAGATATTTTATAGACTTTCGGCTTGCCGAGGGAATTTTTTCTGTCTTTCTGGGAGGACCATTTCTGTGCTGATGCCCCAGAGCAAGCCTAAAGCGTGAAGACACTTGCCATTTAATTTAGACTTCCTGTGACATTCCCAACACAGAACACCGATGTCAGACCAGGCCGTTCGTGGACAGGCCCCAAGGGTCACCAGCCACAAAAAGCCAATCACTGGTACTTACACGCTAGACCGTCGGAAAGCTTGGTGTTCTAGACATGCCGGCTCCAGCTCCATCTACAAAACTTTAAGTACCACTTGCTAAAAGTATGGAAAAACCATCTCCTGTCTTTATCCATACAGAAGATCGTTACGTTTTTTTACAATAACTCACAAGCCAATCAACTGGAACCAGGCAAAGAGCCAGCATCCTCCATTCGGAGTCTGTCTTCAGAGGAAAAACAGTTAACTGGAATCCGGAGGAAAATCAGTTTTCATGCAAGAGGAGTACCTGACTATTGATTCGTTTGAACCAAAAAGAGGACTACTAAATGAATCTTTTAAAAAAAGCCACTCTGAGGTTTGGGGACACGCTGCCGCTTTGCAAAACTTAACACTTCTGAATGAGCGTTCACTTGGACGAGCAGAGTACACAGAAAATAAATACACAAACAAAGGCCTACGGGGAAGCTACGAGCCCAACAGAAAGAAAGACAGTCAATATCTGTTTTTGCTCCTTTCAAAGAAAACGCGAATAAAATTTACTGGAGCTGTAATTGTCCCAAACAATCAAAGGGCAATCCGATGGCTAAAGAGAACTCAGTGGACCCCACTGCACGGATGAGATGGTGTAAAAGGCTTTCGTTAAAACAGACGAATGTCTCAAAGTTCAGGTTTTTATCTGAGCTTGGAGGAGCCTTGCGTCGCGTAGGAACTTTTGAGAAGAAAGATGCGTCTTCAAGGCGGTCTGCATTTCTTTTTACGTTTCTCTTAGCTTCGGAACCAAGAATCTCCTTTCTCTCCGCTGTAAAACTCAAGAATCATTTTATTCTCACTCTGTAGTCGGCAGGTCATTTTGTGACTGGGCTTTAAGAGAACGAGCCTAGAATGGATCGTGTCCCACTTAACTTGAAAATAGCTTAGCTTTGGATGGCTAGCTGACTCAATCTTCCATCACATTTTAAATGATGTCGTCGACCTTTTCGTCAGGGCTTGGGTAAACATTAAGAAGTTTCCAGAGAAAGTGGACAACATGCAGGCCCCACTTTCAGTCTGAGTTGTCCCCCAGACTGGACAGAAGGACAGCTCCGACCTAGCATGCTGACTCTGAGATCGAGTCCACTCTTTGCTTATTGATCCTCTAAAATGTAAGCCTGTGAGGTTTAAATGGCTCTGTTGAGGGAAACTTGATTTTGTATAGTGTATCAACTTTTTAAAAATATATATATAATTCCTTGTTCATTATAAAAGCAAAAGAACATTAAAGAAAATTTGGAAAACAAAGAGGAAATAAAGATCACTCATAATTCCATAGTACTTTATAACAAATAGCAATAAAATGTGTATTTTTTTTTTACATTTAGGCTTTTTCTTCATTTAGGAGTATCCAATGGCATTTTTCTTTAAATAAAATGATGCTCATTCTATAAGATTTTATATGATTTTTTAAAAATCCAGTAACAACTAAAGGAATTTATAAATCTAGACATTCTTACTTCTAAAATCGTTCAGCCATGTAGCCAGAGACTTCATTTAGTTTTCTCCTCATTTGTCACTCTTCGAGAAGGTTCCTGACCAGTCATAGGAAGCAGTAGCCCTCTTAGCTCACTGGACCCCACCCCACTGCCAACCCACTTTTTTTATTTTCTGGCACTGGCCTCCCCCTGACACACAAAATGTGTTACATGTTGGTTTATTGTCTGTCTAATAGAATGTAATAAGCACCACGAACTTTCACGTTTCTAGTTAAAATTCAGATTCAAATCCAACAGTGGTTTCCAAATGCTGAGAACCCACAATTATCGTCATCATCATCATCATCATCATCATCATCATCTTCATCATGATCAACATCACTTTTAAAAAGACATTTTTAGAACATTTTTAGATTCGCAGCAAAATTGAGGGGAAGGTACAGAGATTTTCACATACCCCCACCCCACCCCCCACATCCATAGCCTCCCCCATTTCGAACATCCCCCACCAGAGTGGCCCATTCGTTCCAATCGATAAACCTATATTGACACGTCATTATCAGCCAGAGTACACAGTTTATATCAGGATTCACTGTAGAGTGTTGTACATCCTATGGGTTGGGACACATGTATAATGATTTATAGCCATCATTATGGTGTACAGAGTATTTCCACTGTCCCCAAAATTCTCTCTGCTATCCTATTCATTCATCCCTCACCCCTAACTCCTGGCAACCACTGATCTTTTTACTGTCTTTATAATTTTGTCTTCTTACAGTTTGTAGCCTTTTCAGATCACCTTTTTTTCAGTTAATAATATGCATTTACGGTTCCTCCACGTCTTTTTATGGCTAGATAGCTCATCTCTTTTCAGCGCTGAATAATATTCCACTGTCTGGATGTACCACAGCTGATTTATCCATTCACCTACTGGAGGACATCTTGGCACCTTCCAGGTTTTGGCAATGATGAATAAAGCCGCTCTAAACAGCCAAGTGCAGATTTTCGTATGGACACAGTTTTCAACTCCTTTGGGTAAATACCAATGAGTGTGATAGTTGGACCATATGGTGAGAGTCTGTTTAGTTACATGAGAAACTACTTTGGTATTGTGAATGTTACAAACTTTGGCCATTCTAATAGTTGTGTGGTAGTGTCTCGTTTTGTTTTAATTTACGTTTCTCTAATTGCGTATGATGGGAGGCATTTTTTCATATGCTTATTTGCCATCTGGTGACTTGTCTGTTAAGGTCGTCAGCCTATTTTTTAATCAGATCGTTTGTTTTCTTATTATTGAGTTGTGAGAATTCCTTATGTAAAATAACAGTCTTTTATCAAATGTGTCTTCTGTGGAGATTTTTCTCCAAGACTGTGGCTTGTCTCCTCATTCTCCTGACATCGTCTTTCCCAGAGCGAAAGTTTTTAATTTTAATGAAGTCCAGCTTATCAATTATTTCTTTCTAGGATTGTGCCTTTGGTGTGGGATCTAAAAAATTCATTGCCATACCCAAGGTCATCTAGGTTTATGTTATCTTCTGGGAGATTTATAGTTATCTTCTGGGAGATTTATAGTTTTGTCTTTTACACTTAGGACTATGATCCATTTTGAGTTAATTTTTCGTAAAGGGTCACAGTTATTACTTTATCCAGTAGCTCCCTAAGAATAAGATTGAGATATTAAAATTAAGAGATTCACGACTCCATAGATCGCCATGAAATGGTACACGTGTCCTTCATTTAGTTCACTCATTCCGCAGGCACTTTCTGAATCCCTATTGGATCCTTGAGGCTATCCAAATGAAAACAACCATTTTCTTTTTCTTCTTGAAGATGAGTGACCAGTACCGGTCAGAGGTGACAGAAAAGCCAGAAAAGATCATGTGACAGGATCAAGTTAACTTAGACAAAATGGTGGAGTGATGAGTTTCAGAACTGGCTGTAATTAGCCACAGCTGGTTTGTCACTTTTTTTCAGAGTGTGTGAAATGCATGTAATGAAGAAGGAAGCGGGCAAGAGGTAGGCACCAAATAGACGAGAGCCGACCCTGAAGGATCAAGCAAATGAGGCAAGAATATTATCTAAATCCCTTGTCAGGCTGTCCCTCTGGGAAATCTCCCTTAAGCTGCCTTCTGTCCTAATTCGTCACCTGCCTCTGCTACAGTATTCCTGCCTCTGGTCCATACTCCATCACTGCATCTCTTTCCTGCCCGCTAATGATCAGCTTCCTGTTTTATGCTGCCTACCACACCTTCCACCCGACTCACAAAAGTCTGTGACATCGGGAATCCACATGACATCTCCAGAGCCTGGCACTCGTCACAAGCAGAAGGCTTTATACCATCACGGGAGGAGTGGATGAATGAACTAACGATCAGTGA
>NW_011888815.1:4761964-4766373 GCF_000151845.1 Pteropus vampyrus | reverse complement strand
GACACAGTTTTCAACTCCTTTGGGTAAATACCAATGAGTGTGATAGTTGGACCATATGGTGAGAGTCTGTTTAGTTACATGAGAAACTACTTTGGTATTGTGACTGTTACAAACTTTGGCCATTCTAATAGTTGTGTGGTAGTGTCTCGTTTTGTTTTAATTTACGTTTCTCTAATTGCGTATGATGGGAGGCATTTTTTCATATGCTTATTTGCCATCTGGTGACTTGTCTGTTAAGGTCGTCAGCCTATTTTTTAATCAGATCGTTTGTTTTCTTATTATTGAGTTGTGAGAATTCCTTATGTAAAATAACAGTCTTTTATCAAATGTGTCTTCTGTGGAGATTTTTCTCCAAGACTGTGGCTTGTCTCCTCATTCTCCTGACATCGTCTTTCCCAGAGCGAAAGTTTTTAATTTTAATGAAGTCCAGCTTATCAATTATTTCTTTCTAGGATTGTGCCTTTGGTGTGGGATCTAAAAAATTCATTGCCATACCCAAGGTCATCTAGGTTTATGTTATCTTCTGGGAGATTTATAGTTATCTTCTGGGAGATTTATAGTTTTGTCTTTTACACTTAGGACTATGATCCATTTTGAGTTAATTTTTCGTAAAGGGTCACAGTTATTACTTTATCCAGTAGCTCCCTAAGAATAAGATTGAGATATTAAAATTAAGAGATTCACGACTCCATAGATCGCCATGAAATGGTACACGTGTCCTTCATTTAGTTCACTCATTCCGCAGGCACTTTCTGAATCCCTATTGGATCCTTGAGGCTATCCAAATGAAAACAACCATTTTCTTTTTCTTCTTGAAGATGAGTGACCAGTACCGGTCAGAGGTGACAGAAAAGCCAGAAAAGATCATGTGACAGGATCAAGTTAACTTAGACAAAATGGTGGAGTGATGAGTTTCAGAACTGGCTGTAATTAGCCACAGCTGGTTTGTCACTTTTTTTCAGAGTGTGTGAAATGCATGTAATGAAGAAGGAAGCGGGCAAGAGGTAGGCACCAAATAGACGAGAGCCGACCCTGAAGGATCAAGCAAATGAGGCAAGAATATTATCTAAATCCCTTGTCAGGCTGTCCCTCTGGGAAATCTCCCTTAAGCTGCCTTCTGTCCTAATTCGTCACCTGCCTCTGCTACAGTATTCCTGCCTCTGGTCCACACTCCATCACTGCATCTCTTTCCTGCCCGCTAATGATCAGCTTCCTGTTTTATGCTGCCTACCACACCTTCCACCCGACTCACAAAAGTCTGTGACATCGGGAATCCACATGACATCTCCAGAGCCTGGCACTCGTCACAAGCAGAAGGCTTTATACCATCACGGGAGGAGTGGATGAATGAACTAACGATCAGTGAATATGGACCTAGAGGTCGGCAGTTCATGAGAGGAAGATGTCATCAGTGGCCACGTGACGGTTATAACCGAAACAGAACTCTGCCGTGAATGTTTCAAAGCAGAATGTCATATTAGGATGTATTAATAGAAGTATAGTGTCCAGAAACGTGGAGGTTATTATTCATCGACCTCTGACGGATGGTGGTCGGTTCCGAGTAGCGTATTTCAATCGGAATATCAATTAAGTAGAACGTAAGCAAAGATTGAAAAGGGCCTGGAAACATCCGTCATATGGAGAGTTTTCTCACTCTACCTGTTTGGCGTCTCAGATGGGTAGAAGCCTACAGGATCTGTCTTTTTGTGTCTGGCTTTCATCTAGAATAATGTCTTCAACGTTCATCCACGTTGTGGCATGTGTCAGGGAGATAGGCAGGGGTTTTTTTTTTTCATTTTTATTTTTTTCCTTTTTTAAAGGAAAATGACGAGGGGGTTGGAATAAATCACTCTATCTTCCAAAATAATGGGCTATGCCATCTGACCTGGCGCAATAACTAATGAGGACTTCGGGATAAGGTGTGTGACGGCAACAGGAGACTTATCTCATTGTCCCCAGGTGTCTATTCACCCTAAACTTCCTTCTTCTGGCGTGCCTTTATTTTTCAAAAGCAACATCCCCTGCTGAGTCATTGACGCGGGCAAGGAGAGAGAGAGAGAGAGGCTCCGGGGCTTGAAGAAGAGAGAGCATCCCATTCAGACATCATTCTCTTCAGTGTTTGTGAGCGAACGCGGCTGATCCGCTAGGTCCGCGCATCCATATGGCTCCAAATTTGGCTCGTGTGCTTTTTGAAAGCACGCAATTAGAGTCATGGCACTCCTTTTGAAAGGGCCCGCTTCCCGAGAAGAATAAGAAAGGGAAGAGAATAGAAAAATCTTAATGAAGCAGGAGAGGGGCCAGACGCGAGGTGGGAGCTTGCCATCGAGGTGGCATCTTCCTGTGCACACCCACAGACAGGCCTCGTTGCCTGCCAAGTCCGCTTTCTCTCCTAGCGGGCCACCTGGAGAACAGGGCAGGAAACACTGGCACCAGGAAGAATCTGCTTGCGTTTCCTCCTGCTCCTCTTGGGCTTCATTTTCCCCAAGGTTTGGAGACCAGGGAAATATGCCACATTGAAATGCAAAGCACCGGGCAGAGCTGACATTTTTATCATCCCAAATTCCTAAATGACTTCTTCGGGAAGATAACAGCCAAATAAAGCAGCCAGTCACCTCTGAAATGATATTCTTCGTTATGCTGCCGTGGAGTGAGTTCTTGAAAGCAGGTTGGGAAGAGGCTTCGGATTTATTCAGAGTGAAAATTGCTTTGGCATTCGCCCAGGTCAAAAAGGGTTTCGTGCACGCCACGCTTATCTGTCCTTCCGTCTCTTCCTTTCTATCCAGACTCATTTCCCACCCTCCCATGGGAACTGGGTGGCTGGTGGTGAAGACCGATCAGGGATGATGCTAGGTCCAGGGACACAGGGCAGGACATCTAAATCTTTCCAAGTCAAAGAGGCCTTCCCGGAGGAGCTGCCTTCTCGGCTGAGACCTGAAAGATGAGAAGGAAGAATCTAGAAAAGGCGGTAGGCGAGAAGGATGGTTGGTACAGAAAAGAGATGCAAGAAACGCCAAACGGACTAAAAAAACGGAAACAGCCCATAACGGGGGTGCTTGACACACAGCTCAGGACATTTGGCAATTTCTGGGCTCGTTTTTGGTCGTCTCAGCGGAAGAAGGCAGAAAGGCTAATACACATCCCGCAGAGCACGGGACAACCCCACAGCAAAGAATTATCCAGAATTATCTAGCAACGCAGAGGCTGAGAAATCCTGGGCTAAGAGCAACACCGCAGGCTGGGTCTAGTCTCGAAACTCTCTTTGTTACTCATTCATTCTTGGGTTTTCAAGAGTTTTAGGAAGTGAGTTTCATGTACCGTTTCGGGGTATCAGGGTATTATTATTCTCATTCAGTCTTCAAACCTTTTTTTGGAGGGGTGGGCAGTTAAAGAGAAGGCTGAAATGAGAGACTCACTGCCTTCCATGTCTCAGGCCAAGCTATCGCTTCCCATATTTTCACTCTGAGAAACATAAGCGAGACTGGAGATCTCGTCCACATTGATCAAAAGACACTTCACAGATTACCAAGCTAGATAAATCTAGGATTATCCAAATAAGGCAAGTAGGGTTAAAACTCCTCAAATTTTGTTTGAGTATGGAGATTATTTTGGTTACATCATCTGTACGAAGACACCGATACATAGTTCCTGGCTTATGCTTCAGCTCTCATCAGCATTAATGTAAGAATAACAGTGTCATCCAGATTCTAAGTCCACTAAGAACATGGGCATCGATGGTGGGAAGTGGTGACATGTCTCGTGTGGGCGCTAAGATGTGGCAGAAAATCCCCCTCGCTGGTTCCTATCTCGACAATCCATACAACTGTTTAACAAAGGGGGCCAAATCACTTTTGGAAAATCTTCTTATAAAGTGTGAATATCTAATATCCCAGGCACGGGGTCAGTTAATATATTCTAGCATACACGAAGGAATTTGCTAAACATTGACAGCGCTGGGTAACACTTAATTTTACTATTGCATATTTATGAAATTAATGATGTAACACTCACCAGCGCTCCTGAGTTTAACTCTGGATGATGGTATTTGATCCTGTGGGAACATGCAGTTAATACGTCCAGAATTAAATGCGAGAGGGGTCTAAAATTTTGAGGAGGTGACAGAGAGAGATGAATATGGGAGATCAAATTGTTTATTCAACACGGGAGGTTAATGAGAAGAGACTAAAACAAGCATGTTGGTGTTTTTTCTCCATATGCCAGCTAAGGCTTCATTTTTATAGAAATGACCCATGGCCACTGTCATGATTAAGGGGTTATCAACTCCCAAATTCTCTAACTGCGAGGATTTCCAGTTTACTTTACATACTATAGACTCCATGCCACATTTTAATATCTGAGATGCCAATGTCTGTATATTCAAAATAGGGTAGAAAGAAAGAAAAAAATCCTTG
>NW_011888815.1:4752949-4754249 GCF_000151845.1 Pteropus vampyrus | reverse complement strand
TTAGTGAGGGCTAGTCTATTTTTGATTCACCTTGACACCGTGCTAGTCAATAGTAATATAAATGTGAGCCACGTGTATCACTTCAAATTATTCAATAGCACATTTACAAAGTACAAAGAGAAAGGGGGAAGTAGTTTTGTTGTTACTTTATTTATATATCGAAATATGATTTCCTTAACACATCATTAATGTAAAAATTTTAATGAGCTATTTAATATTTCTTTTGTACTAAGACTTTAATATCTAATGTCTATTTTACCCTTACATAGAACTCGATTTGGACTAAGTACACTTTATATGCTTGGCTACTGTATTGAATGATGACGTTATAGCTCTTTGATGGTCCCAGTGAAGCTTTGGAGTATTTATCATGTCCCCTTTCCTTTGGAGGTTCCTGACTTCCGATTTTATCTTCTCAACTTACGGAAACTTCCATAATCTCTGTTTAGCTTTCTAGACTTTCAACTACTACTTGATGTTTTAGCTTCCTAGTTGTGGATCATCAAATGCCTTGATGGGAAATGTGGAATCGAATTTCAAGTTCACCCGAACCTACTTAATTCTTTCTGGCATCTTGGTCTCTCAACTCTTGACTGCCTGGGTAGCATGGAATTCTGAGATCCTGTCTCCTCTGTCTTATAAGACTACCAATCCTCAGCTCAGAGTCCTGGCGCTCTCTACTTAATTTTGTAGTCTCTTGGACTTGTGTCACTTACTGATTGGCAAATGACTTAAGTAGGAGACATCAAAGAATGTCAGGCTCATCACTATGCATTTTCCTCTTTTCCCAAAACCTGGCATGAAACTGCCGTCAGCTTTGGTAACAGTCCAATGATTCGACAGATTTGTCGTCCTTGTTGTTGTTGGTGGTGGTGGTGGTGGTGGTGGTGATGGTGGTGTATTTTATTCAGCTTTTCTAGTTATTTTTGGTATCAAGCTTCATCTGCACCAAGGTCATACTCCACCACTTCTCAGACTTTATTCGACATTGCTAACTTTTAAAACTGATTCAAATATGTCATGGTTAGCAGAGTAGAAATTTTACGCTGCATTTAGAAATGTAGCAGGTATTACTTTGATCAGTTTTTACAACGTGAGAAATTGTCATGCTTGCCATTTTTTTCTTTGAAAAAGACAGATGCCTCTGGTATAAAATATACAGATAAATGAGTACATGCCACAGAACCAATACTTATTAAAACACACACACTTATGGAGGTAGATGTCACACTCAGTGGTTCACTGGTCAAATGAGAACGAGTGAATTTCAAGCTTGAATCAGTACTGATATCCAGAATCC
>NW_011888815.1:4750680-4752899 GCF_000151845.1 Pteropus vampyrus | reverse complement strand
TTTTAACATACTATTATTAAAAATATTAGAATCGGTTACGGGTCACAGATCTATAGTGTGGATATGAGTAACCCTGTCATTAGAAGCCTGTTGGAACACGTGAAAGTTTTTCTCGTTTTAATCTGGATCAGGGATGGCAGATACAATTCATCGATGAATGGGCCCTGGGCTGCTGGGTGGTGGGTTGGAGAAGCTGTTGAGATGGATACACATGGACCACAAGTCCTTGTTAACTTCTGCCACAGGTATGGAAGGAGGAACTGGTGGCACAAATGTCACTTAATTGCTGTCAGCTCGGAATAATGTCTAGTGATTAAACAGCGAAATTCTGCAAAAGAGCCTCAAGAACTTTTCTTTAGCTATGTGTAGTACTTGTGAATATATCTATGTGTGACATAGAAAACATAGTTTTCAATATTGTCTGATATAGATAGGTCTTATATAATAAACATATAAGGTATATTATGTAAGGTAGTACAATTTATTTGTTTGCTACATTTAGTTACGTTTTAGTTGCAAAAAACAAACAAACTTACTTTGAATTTTGATACAAAAGCCACATTTACTTCCCCAAACATGCATGCACACGCGCGCGCGTGCGCGCGCGCGCACACACACACACACACACACACACACACACACACATACACATGGGGATTTCTGCGCTATCACAAAGCAAGTTTGATGGGGACACTTCATTTATAATACATCATTAATGCCCAAGAAACTTGCCCTGACCTTTCAAGATGTAATTGACTAAAGCACATTCATAACGACTGTGCCTACAACAGGTAAAGGCAATGTGGCAGTGACTCTTCGAAAAACGCAGCCTGAAAGCTATCAGTTCAGGTACGGGAGACACACAGCAGAGCCGATGCAGACTGTAGGAGCTGCAAGCACTGTGGACGAGCCTTTGATCAAAACCGACTTTGCAGCGATGTTTTACGCCAACAAAATTTCCACTGAAGCCAGTGCCTTAGGCTTTAGTAGAACTGTCAGGAAGCTTATTGACGCCTTGAGAGAGCTGGGTGGGAGACAAGGAACGAGAGCGAGGTGACGGAAGAGGCAATCTTATCTGTCCTTCATGATTCTGTAAACGAGACAATCCTCACCTGGAAAATCCATTGAAAGACAGAGCCTTGCTTTGGGCTTATTTTGAATAATCCGCATCATACTATACATACAGAACCAAACTTCCATACATTTGCATATACCTTATATAACATTTTCATTTAAAATGTTATATAATGTTATAAAATGTTATAAAATGTATGGAACCAAACTTCCATACATTTGCATATATCTTATATAACATTTTCATTTAAAATATGCTTTACTATTAGGGTAAAAGCTGCTGAATCTCAATTATTTGATAAACTTAAAAGTTATTCTTTAAAAGGCTTGTGTACACATATACATACCAAAAAAAAAAAAAAAAGCAGCTTCTATGTTTGTGGCCAAAATTAGCACAGGCTTTAATATTTAAATGGTTAAGAAAATCCTAAAATAATGACCACAATGCTAAATAATAATAAGAATCCTGTAAAGCATTTTAAGTCCTACGATGGGTTCCTTTCTCTTATGCTGCTAATAGGTGTCATTTGGGAGAGTGTGACCAAATTATGGCACCGTCTCTGCCTTTCTATTTTTTTATCTTTAAACGCTAACATTTTCCCCTTAACTACTAATCTAGTTATTATACAGACCCAGCCGTCCCCGCTCTTGCAAAAGAACAATGTGGCAAACCATCGAGGTGGTGCCGAGCAGGCTGATGACTTTATATGCCGAGTCCCCGGCTCGGTGACCCACAAATCTCCTTTGATATGCCAGGCAGGAGAAAGCACTTGAAAGGATCAGAAGAGGGGCCCGATGAAGCCATCATGTGACAGGAATCCTAAGACTGCTGCGAAAGGGGAGGGGGGGGAAGAAAAAAAAAGCGAGGATAGGGAAGGAGCGCGCGCGTCGCGGGCCCGGCTGATGGAGACGTCGGAGGCACCCAGGCGACCCGCGCGACCACCGAGGACGCGGCCGGCGCGCGCCAGGCCCGGCCAGGAAGCAATCTTCGATAAATTAAAGAAATCTCCATGGAAATTAGCATGAAACATTTTCTAATCTGCCGCTTTTCACTGCCGACAAGGGTCACTGGTTTAGCTTCCTTCTTATTTTATTATTCCCCAGCCACCCCCACCCCCACCCCCCGGGCTTCTTGACACCCTTCT
>NW_011888815.1:4737481-4744060 GCF_000151845.1 Pteropus vampyrus | reverse complement strand
AGGAGAGTGGGGATGTCTAGCGAGATAAAAGCATAAATCCCTCCCACTTTGTCTCTTACGCCCCAAAACGTAGTGACCATCGTCCTTATGATGCCATATACAATCTTTAACTGTGTTCTAAGACCGGTCTCTGCCTTTTCATTTACCTTTATCTCATGCATCTCTCCCCACTGCCCTTCGGTCTCAGGTTATTCGACTTTTACTCCATACTGTACATCGCCATATTGTTCCCCTTCCTATACCCCCAAAACCCCTCGAGTGGGTGAGCGCTGCATACCTCTAAAACCCCAGCATCGAGTTAATTTCCCTGGGCATGTATTCTCAGACCCTTTGGATCACACTGAATGTTTACATTTGTAATTATTTTTAAATGATTCTCTTTCATCGATCAGTGAGGGCATGGTTGATGTCTTTGTCATCTAGTATTTTATCCCCAGGGCATGTGCCCTGCTCGTGTCAAAGCACGTGACTTTTCATCTCCCAGAAAGGAAAGGAAGTCAGTAAAAAACCCTTCGCAAGATTCTAGGAACTTTTGTAAATATTTCTTACGAGAAACGTATTCTGGCTTTTAAATAAACAAATCTGGATAGGAATTTAGAGCAGGAAGGGATTTTTAAGAAACGAATTTATATAATCACTTCACCTTGATGATAAGAAAACCGAGACCCAGAAAGCACCAACCCTTCCTACTAGAGCTTATATTAATGACGATGATGAAAATAATGGCAGTATCCACGTCATCTCAGTCAATAGCAGGTTAGGCCATGATGCAGAATTTCCCGTAGCGTTCCAGAATGTTCTCAGTGGTCCTAGGCAATGATAAATTTCTCAAGTTTTAGGGGATTTGCTTTTCTAATAGAATAGAATCCATGTGACTCCTATAACTGCGTCACTTGACCTTACATACAGTGGAATAGCAATTTTAGTTTCTTTTGGTAAGGAAGACGTTTATTAAATCGGTTAGGATGTTTTAGCCGAAAGTACTGAAAAACTAAGAAAATGTGGTTTATATAATAATGACTTTCATATATTACATAATAATCAGTCCAAGGGTAAGGCCGTTCGGGGATAATTCACTGGCTTAATGACGTTATGCGTGAGCGTTTTGTCTTCTTGCTTTGCAAACTTGACCGACTGGCGCTTGTCCTCGTGACCTATTTTTCTGGTTTCTATATGGCTGCAGCAGTTCCAAGCACCATATGCTCACACAAAAACTCCCAAAGGCAGTAAACTTTTTTGCCCTTTCTAACAGCAAGAGAAACTATCTCAGAATTTCTACTAAAGTCACGTTGGCCAAAGCCGTGTCACAAGCTCACTTCTAAAACAGTTGTTGGCAAAAGGGTCATAGTATTACTGTGGCTAACTCAGACCAATCAGCATTTTCTTCCTTGCTTTGGAGCAGGGCACTGTTTCTATTGAAGCAGTGACTCGAGAGGAAAAAGGGCAAACATGAAGAAGTCAATATTTGTAGTCAATACACAGCGTTCGCCACATTTATTTTAGATATGTTTGTGCGTCTGTGAAGATCAGGTGATTGTCTAATTGGAATTTAACAGGGATGATGTTACATATTTTCGACATCAAATCTTACACAAAGCTTGAATGTTAATATTTCAACTTCCTTCTAAAGTCTTCATTGCTGGTAGAGTACATCCAATTGCTAAACATTTTCTGAGATCGAACACTAATGATTCAGAACTCAAACTGTATCTGTTAAACCATGGAAAATTAAATGCAGTTTTTTGGCGTTACTCACCCAACAGCTAGTTCTGGAATGATGTGTTTGAAGGACAAAGACCAACTATTTATCTGAAACTGATCAATACGGGAACACGTCCAGAGAATCTGTCTGTATCGCGTCAGATGAAATTAGTATGCCAGGAGCACAAATGTCATAAAAACAGAAGACTCAACTTCACGAGGGACTTATTAGCAGTCAGACATAGCACACCGTCCTACACAGACATATGCTGTCTATGCCGAGAATTTGCGATGCTATCTTAATGAACAGAGGAAGAACTCACTTTGAATCTGTAAAGTTTGCCACCAAGTTAAATAATGACACTGACTATAGGGAGAGAAAAAAAAAAAGAACTCTGAAATTTTTCATGTTTCTTTCTCATATAAAAACATTATTTCTCTCCCAAATCTTCCTCCTGACACCCAACCATTGTACTCCCTATCAAGTAAATAGATAAAAATATTAATTTCCCCCCATGTCTGTTCTAGTCTATAAATGGTCGTGTTTATTTATAATCCTGCTGGTTGGTCTCTTGGGCTGCAAGCCAACTCAGGGATGAGGTCCCGTGTCTGTTTATTTAGTCTACATCACACTTAACACAGTGTCACCTGCAGAAAAGTGTTTTGTGATGAATATCAGGAACCTAATTGTGAAAGGTGAAGTTAAAATGAATTGTAGACTTGTTTAAGTTAAATAAACATAGCTCCTCATTCAGGGGAAAAATACTGTTACAGGAAAAATATGTTCTTGCCATTATCTGCTCATGAATACCAGCAGTGGACATCGGGTTAAAGAATGGAAATAAAAATGAAAAAAATATATATATATTTATATGTGTGTGTGTGTGTGTGTGTGTATGTATATGTATATAAAATGATGACAGCAATAAGTTAATATTTTGTTATAAATATACATAAAACTGTACATCTAAATACATATATATAACTACACACGCATATACATATATAAAAATATACAAGTGTTAACAAAATACAAGTAGTATTTGAAATCTATATTAAATGTCTATTTCAGTGAGGAAAAATGATGCAATGTATCTTAGAAGGGTTTCAATGTCAATACCCAGTTACCAGATACCTGGCTGGTCCTTCTAGGATGTAATATATTTTTGTATTTTAAGGTCACTCTTAATGGATGGTAACTGGACATCCGTTAGTGGGAGTGGCCTGAATGGTCCTGATAGAGGGGAAGGCCATGTTTTGAAGCCATCTTGAGCCTTTAACCTTGTAAATGGCCACTTGAAATATATAACTCGAGCAAGAGAAGGATAGTGTGAGAAAACCACTACTGATTATTAAAAGCCTCCTCTGCCGTGGGCATGACCTTCGATAAGCCTTCCAAAATAACCTCCCAACCTGTGATTTTTCTGCAGGGCACATGCCTACTCTGTAAATCCCCTTGATTGCCAGACTTGCCCCTCCAATCCCTTGATTCATGGACCAACCATTAAGCAGATCAGTGGATCATGAGAAAATCCTCTGGTGATAAGACCTTGGATTTTTGTGGGATTCATCTCCAAACTTAGGGCCTACATGTGTCCTGCTGAGGCATTCAAAATGCCCGGTATTCCTTCCTCTCCAGGTGCTAACCATACGACATCACCCCAAAAAATGGCCTTTGGGATGCTGAGAGAGTCAAGGGCCCCGGAAACTAACTTGGACATGGTTCGAACCATGAGCCAAGACAGAGCAGGGATATGGCTGGCTGTCCTCGTTTTTTTTCAGGCAAACGTCTGCTGAGGATTTCTGCTTATTAGAAGAGAGAGGAAAACACATTCCCAAATCTACAAATGCATCGCAGCTACCAGCAAGTGGGCTCAGCTTCCCCCAGCTGAGAAACCACAGCAGTAGCCATTGGAGTCAAATCTATTTCATTGAAGATAATTAACGCTCATTCTGTGAGGTTCACCATTTCCTGCCCCTCCACGATCGGAGAGAGAAGTAGAGTTATATTAGAAATCACCACTCCTGCCTTTCTCAGATCTTTGATGGTAGCAGTAATCACTCTTTGAAGGAAAAGATTCCTTAGGGATGGGATATTACTTTTCATTTAGTAATTCATTAAGAGCAAAAAGTTCCACGATGGTGTCATAATAACCTTTGCTTTACAGGTCACGAAAACTAGTGGGGATTTTGCCAGTACGTGTGTGTGCGTGTGTTGTACTTCAAATATAGAATTTAAATTTCAGATATATGCTACATAATTAGGAAAGAGAAACAGAATGGTTTTGTGGTCCATTAAGCCAAATATTGATTTATTATCTGATATCCATAAGCCACCACTCCATCTAATGGACCACAGTGATAGTTTGGGGTTTTAGGAGCAATAGTATTCGCATTGAGTTAGTATCTACTAACCCACAAAAGGTCTGAATGTCTCCCATTTTCCAGTGGTAAATGGCTCCATATCCCTTTGAGGAAGAAGTGGAAAATGAATCACGGTACATACTTGGACGTTTTTATAGGGTCCAATCGTGATGCTATCTGCGCCCGTGCCCTTCGAGGAGTACTAGATCCAGGACCTGATTTAGAGATTGACACTTGGTTTACAATAACAAATCTAGACCGTAGTTTCTCAATTTTAGCCTAAGTTTCCCAGCCACGAAGCTCCACCCTCTCGCAGCATACACGACCTATCGTACAGATCATTTAGGACATTTCTCGTGACTGTACATCCGCTTTGTCCTATTTGGTCTCCTAGTGATTAATCAAGGCCGAAGGCTCTTGAGGGTCTGTTTACCACGCTGGCCTTTTTATTCTGGAGATTAAATGAGAACGCTTGCTTTTGTTCGTCTGCACCCCTCCTACCCCCTGAAACTATGAATCTATTTCAAGTACAATCTCTTTCACAAGCATCTTGAATCTCAAACGAATTACCACTAAGCATGTTTCATAGATGTCGGTGCTCGCGTGACACGATATTTTTCTCGGCGTCTTGGTAAAGAGAGTGTTTTCCGGTGTTTCTCGGGGATACAGTTAAAAAGTGATTCTGGACTGACTCTAGTTTTCTCATCCCACAGTGTCACAGGCCTCCTCGATGTATTCTACCAAGGTTTGTGTGGCATTTCATCTGTTTTCTGTCTTTTAAGTGCTGCTCGCCTTCGAATTCCAGGTTTCAGATTTTAGGCGCCCATCCAAGCAAACAATTAAAATCACTCCCAGGGAATCTCGCCAGCGTACCGGACTCGTATCAATCAATTTGTTCAAATCAAAAGTCATGATCCTCATTTTAAAAACAAGCTCGGATCCATTTCTACACGCATTTCCCAGATTTTGGTCAACATGAATTAGTAAAGCCATGTATACATATATTTTAATGTAAAAGCGTTCTCATAAAGGTTTGATTTTGTCATTTTCTCCAGAAGTGTTTTTTGGCATGTAATGCTTGCTACCTCTGGGGAGACAAGAAAGGTTTAGGAATACTCAGGATAGGTGTCTAAGAAGAATGACCTGCTTTTAAGAAAAATGACTTAAGCAAGAGAGTTATGTAAAATGCTTTCACGCGTCAGTGATATTCTGATCAACAAGGAAAGAGGTTTCTGAGGGAGTCGCAATGTCTCCGAATCTCCTCACTTTTAATTTTATTTTTTAGCAACCTTTACCCATTTTGCTGATCGTCCTATTGATCTAAGATCTAGTGAACCTTTGCATTTAACCGATACTATCATTCAGTGTCTGCAAATCAAACACTAAATTTAGATTATGGCTCCCTCATCCCCATGTCAACAGGCGATCGAATGAGAGATGAGGGATTCTTCTGGTCTGCATAGGTGAGAAATCGAGGCACAGTGTGACTGAGCGGGTTCCCTGCTCTGGCGTTCACAAGTCAAGGTGTCGGCAAGGCTGCATTCCTTTCTAGACGTTTTGAGGAGTAATCTGCTTTTAAGTTTATTCGGGTTACTGGAAGGATTCAGTTCTATTTGGTTGTAAGGCTGACGTTCCCATTTCCTCGTTGAAGTAATGTGGGTCATTCTCAGCTTCTTAAAGGTCGCTAGCATTGTCTAGTTCATGGGCCCCTAGCTCCATCATTAAAGCTAAAAGTAGCAAGGAGGGTCCTTATATGCTCAGAATCTCTGAAGTCTCTTCTACCACATCTTTCTTGCCTCTGCTCCTTTTTTCTACCTTACCTGTCTGATTTTTCTGCCATCTTCTTCTGTTTTTTTAAGGAGTCACGTGATTTCACTGAGTACACCCCGATAAATCAGGGTAATCTCCATACTCAGAGGTCAGTTCCTTAATGAGCACCTGCATTCCATCTGCAAACTCCCTCACCGTAGCACCTAGATATGAGTGTCTGATTGTCTCACTAGGGGATGGGGATCTTAGAGAACCCCTTTGAAATTCTGCCCATCAATCATCCTTCCATCAGATACAAAACGCTGGGCAAGAGCATACAACGCAGCGAAACGACATCTTACATGCCTTGACCTTAGCTTCCAGGGACTGGGCAGAAATGGAATCTGGCGGTATGAACCTTTGTAACCAGGTTTATCAATGCAGGAAACAAATGGGTTCAAATGCCAAGTGCTCCTTCGTGGCGAACTAATGTCCATATCAGAAGCAAAATTCCTTTCATTCTTTGAATTGATGCATTTATTATTTTAAGTACGTGAGTGAAATTAAACCATTAAATCTGCATCTTTCAAATATACTTCTATTAATGCTAATCGACTAATCGAGGAACGATCTGCACAAATTTTCTTAATTAGCACTTAGCTCCCCAAATATTCTTTTTCAATGAATAATTTATCACTTAAATGTGTTTTAAAGTAAAATAAAGGCCTGAAACATAAAAGTTTGATGCTTCTTTTACATTTACTT
>NW_011888815.1:4704382-4737431 GCF_000151845.1 Pteropus vampyrus | reverse complement strand
ACATGCCTTGACCTTAGCTTCCAGGGACTGGGCAGAAATGGAATCTGGCGGTATGAACCTTTGTAACCAGGTTTATCAATGCAGGAAACAAATGGGTTCAAATGCCAAGTGCTCCTTCGTGGCGAACTAATGTCCATATCAGAAGCAAAATTCCTTTCATTCTTTGAATTGATGCATTTATTATTTTAAGTACGTGAGTGAAATTAAACCATTAAATCTGCATCTTTCAAATATACTTCTATTAATGCTAATCGACTAATCGAGGAACGATCTGCACAAATTTTCTTAATTAGCACTTAGCTCCCCAAATATTCTTTTTCAATGAATAATTTATCACTTAAATGTGTTTTAAAGTAAAATAAAGGCCTGAAACATAAAAGTTTGATGCTTCTTTTACATTTACTTTTGACTTAATCCCGCATAAGTACGTGATACAATTGTCAGGCTCTCCAGGAAAATAATAATTTCTGAAGAAATTGCAATGCTAGAAAATTCTCATCAAGTACACTCACTTAAACAGGTAAATTCATAAGTCATTCAAAGAAAGCATAACAAGTACAAAAACATCTTTTTTTCTTTATTAGGATAATTTTACTTGACTAGAAAATGAAAGTCAGCTATTTGATGTTTGCTTTTTAGTTTAAGAGACAGGCAGTGTCAACTGAAGTGCCTCTAAGTCTGCTTCGAAGTCCTATAAGGCCATTTTGCTGCCAGGCGTAGTCCTTGCCTAATGTGACAGTCACTCCATGCGGTCGAATCTTGTCAAATATCTGGTGCCGGCATATATATGTATAATTCTTTCACTCAGGGATTGAAAAACAAAAACAAGAAGAATTTCATTGAGACGTCAGCAAAAACGGTGTAGTAGAGACATCCAAAATTCTGTACCACCACAAAAGCAGCAAATAATCTGGCAAAAAAAAAAAATCAGAATCCATCTTTTCCAACTCTGGAATCCAATCAAAAGCTTACAATAACCAGGGAGACTTTTGATCAAGAAAAAACAATCGATCTTTGGTCGTAGAGCTTTATGGCATCTTAACCTACCTAATGTCATGCACCCCCATTCCCAGCTTCATGGCAGTCTTGAAAACAATCGTCCACATTCCTGATGTAGGCTCCTACATTTTGTTGTGTTATTTTATTTTTACAATTGAGAGACCTAAGGAAATGGCTCCTTCTTCTAAACTAAACTCTTTAGACTCTTTCTGCTCGGAAAGACCAAAGGAATGTTTCATCTGCTTTGGTACTGCTTCCAATAATTTGGGGGTCGGGGGGGAGGTGGGGAATCAGACGCCTATTTTCAGAACAGAATAGTTTTAGAGGAGAAACTGATATCAACCCCTCGCCACTTACAAAATCTATTAAATGTTTAATGAAATAGTTTAAACGATTTTTTTAAACATATGTACCTGAAAGAAATCTGAGATCTCGAGTGAGAAAGGAACAGAGACTAATGACCAAAACTAGCAATAAAGCAACTCGTTATCCTGAGGATATATAACGATGCTAGAGCGCCAGTAGCAAGGAGGTGACTGCAGACAATACCCTGAAATTCTGAATTGAGAGATCCTATGTAAAGGAGGAACCCCAGCTAGGTCTCACCATCAGAAAAAAAATATCATCTCTAGAATTATTTCGATTGCATAAGACCTCCGATTGCATAAGGAATCTGATTTCTGAATCACCATACGAACATGCGTGGAGGATCCACTACCAGGATGACATTGGCTCAGGTCTGGGAAGAACACAAAGCTGAAGAAGAACCTAAGTTTTCTCAGGGAATTTACTTTGCCATGAGGAAACCACAAATCAATAACTAAAACGGAAGTTAAAATAAAATCTGGCTCACAAGAGACCACGCATCTTACAGTTGAAGCAGAATAAGGAGGAACGGATCACGACCATGGCAACCAGAGACTCCATAAGGCGGTGGCATTTGCACCTGGGGATTTTAGGAACACCGTGAGGACAGGTGTGGAGTTATGAGTATGCCTGTTAGACAACGGGGGTTGTAAGTGATGGAATTGATCGAATTTGGTAGGAGATGAAGCCAGAAGAGTAGGGACCGGATTGCAGGAGGCCTTGAATGTCATTTTAATGCATTTCAACTCTAATTCTCTGCCAGCCCCTGAAGTCTGTGAGGATCAGCAGAAATGTCAACTGACTTAGAGTTTAGGGAGAGAACTAGGGCAGCCCTGTGAATGACGGACTTGAAGATCTGGTTAATGAAGAGTAGTTAATAAGATACAGGTTTATTCATGTGATTGATTGGATACAGGCTTCTTCATAGGAAGCTTCTAAATGGCTTTTTTCCCAATTTTCCCCAAAGCTCTGTTTTGGCTCAGAAACCTATTCAAATAGCAATAGAGTTTTTTGTGTGTGTATTTTTTTTCCCCCAAAACTATAATGATGTTTTCAGATAAATAAATACAAAATTCAACAAGAATTCTGAGGAAGATAGTAAACAAGTGATATAATCTGGTTTCTTAATATTGGCTTCAGGGGGCCAGAAAATATGCTTCCCACTGATGACAATTTACATCGTAAGAAGTATTTGATTTTGGAGTAGGGGAGAGTTGGTTACAAAGAGCATGAACTGCAAGTTAATGGTGAAAAATACCAAAAAAGAAAGAAAGAGAGGGGGTAGGGAGAAAGAAAGAAAGAAAGAAAGAAAGAAAGAAAGAAAGAAAGAAAGAAAGAAAGAAAGAAAGAAAGAAAGAAAGAAAGAAAGAAAAGAGACATTTAAGGGTTCAAGTAATATGCACATTTTAGATATTAGGCTTTGTCATTTTTACAATGTATTTAATAGATTGGAAAGATCTAAAAACAAATTCCCTACATTGAGCACAAGAAGTCATAACAAAGCCTTTTCAAATAGAGAGCCAGCGTTAATCAGATGTGACTTTGCTTAGTCTTTTATAGTGCAGGTGGAGTGGAGATCACGGCCTGTACAGAGACCAGCCAGTCAGGAACAAACTACTGAGCACATCGGCAGGAAATGTCTTTCCCCAGAGACTCGTTATTTGATGATTGAAAAAGAATGTCTAGACATCAAATGGGTTTTGGACAGTTTAAGGTACTAAAGTATTTTCCTGGGGAAAAATTTTATATTAGAGACAGATCATAGAGTTATACAATGGCGGAACAGAATAAAAGATGAGTGATACCCAGCTCATAAGATATTATATATCCCTGTAGCGATGTATATTTGCATTTTCTCCAATAGTCTCATAAATGAAATATGGTAGCACGTTTGTCGGAGGTGTTTTCTGGGCAGTAGAATTACACTATTGCATCATCGTTACTGTTTATGCAAAGTAAGAGTCTCTGCAATCAAATCCCAATAAAAAGTTAAGGAAAATGTTTACATGATTGGACCCAGTCATGCTTCTCTAATGGCCCATCTAATCATTTTAAAGGAAGAAGCCAGTTCCGTTCGTACAAGCTGTGGAGACAGGGGTGAGAAGTACCAGCAGAGGTTCTGGTGTATGTTGGTTAAGCACCTAGAGAGAAAACTGACTGATGAGTTAACCTTGATCATGCTGACAGCGTCGTCTTCTCCCTCGGCCGTGCTGCCTCCCATCATTGCTCTGGTTGTCAGGACAAAATTTCTGCCATGTTGATAAGACTGGAATGTCAAATAAACAAACGCCTAGTAAATCAGAAGACCCTACCCTTTTTCTGGCTTCACCAATACCTCTCATGTTTGGGGGGAAAATAAATAACGTGTTTTGCATGCCCTGGTTGAGACCGAAACTATAATTTGGCTACTTCCGTAGAACGAGTTCTCTTCTTCCGAAAAATCTAAGGGCTTCCTGGTTTTGTTTTGTTTTGTTTTGTTTTTTGTTTTTTATTAAATGGGAAGGGAGAAATTTTGTGGTACACGTGTGTTTGCAGGGCTAGGCTAATGAAGGAGGAAGGTATAAGTAATTGAGGGATGACATGATGTTTGTCCCTTCCCTTAATTTTTCCCTCTGTACCTCAGCCTGACAGAATGCTACTGAGCTCTTATAAAGAGGTGTCCTGGGACAGATAGGAGAATTTGAGAAGTTACTTCCGTTGGGTGAATTCTGGCTACAAATTGTTCTTCCTCAAAGGTTTCAGTGACGATGTGTAGTAGAAAGCTGAGGAAAGCCATTTTCCCCAATCACCTTGCCAATGAGCGTGGTGAATGTTGACACTTCAAGCTATCAGGTGGCCATGCTTGGCTGAGCCAGGTTCTCATGGGGACCCTAAGACCGAAGACTGTGCAAGTAGCTGGGGAACAAGTATTCTCTCCCTAGACTTTGTTGGTTGGGAGAGATCTAAAAATGGTTTTACATTGAAGAATCTTAATGGTTAAAAGTTATGTGTAAATTTTAAAAGTTTGATACCATGAGCCCTATTCAGCAGAAAAATGCATGTTTTTTAAATATATATTAGGAAGATGACTGAGATTTTGATTTTGCCGAAGAATGTTCTTGAACTTACTTGAGGTAAATTAGAAGTAGAAGCTATAGCCAGAAAGCCACCGTAAGAGAGGTGATTTGGGGGGTAAAGAAATAAGTGACTGGGGTGATCATTACCGCGAGCTTCATCTGTATGTATTTTCATCTACGTCTTTTCATCTCCATGGCAGCTCAGTGAAGCTGGCACAATTATCCCTCTTTTTGGTCAGCGAAACTAAAGCAGAGAAAAGCAGATTAACCCACAGAACATCACACAGCTTGGAAGGACAGAAGAGATAATCTGGTCCCAAGTCCACATTACGCCAAGGTGAGTGCCACTGAAGGTGGCCGCCACATCTCGTATGTGGCACGTCTACGGTTCCACAGTGACCACCGAAAGATCCGAGGGTCGGCTCCACGCTGGAGATGACCTGTCACCTTTGCACTGAATAAGAGTTGACCCCCAGTTTGTCTTAGGCGATAAAGATGAGACAGGAAGAAACCAAGACATCTACAGCAAGCATTAAGAAAAATGTTCATCAAAGATACTTCCTACAGGTCTGTGTCAGTTGACTGCCTTCAAACTTGCCAGGACTTAGTTGTAATTTTTACTTTTGTTCCTTGATATGAAAAAAACAAAACAAAACAAAACAAAACAAAACAAAAAAACAAAAAAAAAACCCACCTTACCTTGGAGTGAGGGGCAGATGGAATTATAACAGGTTTATCAGGCAGACACAGTTCCACATAATGCAGGACCAGCGTGTCGTTTGAGATTGGCTGTGTCTGCGTAACTCCAAACCTCTCCATCTTGCAAATGATCAGATGATTTTCTGCCACAACATCCAGTTGCTAAGTCTCCCCTTCTGCTTCAACTCAGGAGAAACCACAAACTCTAGCCAGGCAGGTGCCTTTTATGCTTATTGCCCTCACCGGTGTTCCCTTGCTAGCCTGGAACTAGCCCACGTGCAAGTCAGCGATTCGATATTTCAATTGTGTGTCTCTCTCTGACACGTTTGTGCCCGTCCACGTGAAACCTGGGTAAATTCCAACTAGGTTTGCATAGAACTATCAAAAACCATCTCCCAATCTACTTACCGTTATTAATCCTATACCTTGCGAAAGATATAGTGCCACGATAGCAAAAAGTCCAGAATCCTTTATTAACTTTACAGTTTTTTTCTGAAATAACATTGAACCCTAACGAGCATCTGCATATGGGCCATATTAAATTTCAAATTGTAGGACTTCTCTCAATATCGCAGAGTATTTCTTGTCTTTTTCCATTGGATTCTCTCTGTGACGGCATTCACAGTTCATATTGACAGCGTTTTGAGATTTGATGCCATTCTCACTTTTAGAATGCCTTTTTTTTCTTTAAATCTCATCCATTTGATCCATATCCTTATCAAGCTAGAGCTGATGATCAAAATGATATTAATAAGAGAGACCTCAATGAACAGTATTAGTACTGAGCATCCAACAGGGCCATCGACCTATGGATTTCAAAGACTGCTAATATAACTCATTGGTAAATTCAGAGAGTGTAGACACAATAAAGAAATAAATGTAGAGGCATGAATAAAATGCTCAGCATCAAATATTCCTATGTCAATATAGACCTTGAAAATATAAACTCTTCTCATCCTAGAGCAATGTTTTCTATTTTTTTCTACTTAGTCTCATTTTCCCCGCCCCCCCGTCAAAAGAAAGGAATAACAGGCAATGTCGGGAGACCTCACTTCTGGACGCAGCCTCATCTAATACTTGCTGTTTCACCCGGGATCTGTGGCTTAATCTCGCTGACCCTCAGTTCCTCAAGAAAAATTAGAAAGATACATAAGATCAGTGTTTCTCCAACTGTTATCAACAGAACCAAATGCCTAAGTCTATTCCTGTGCCTCTAGAGTTGACAAAAAGAAGGAAATGAATCAAGAGCCTGAATAGGTGTGGGTTGAAAAAAATCCCTTATTAACCTTCTTTAACAGCATTTATTTTAAGCTTCAACATAAGATCCTACTGGAACATTGGATTCCAACACTAAAAACGTCTGTGTTACCTTGAATTAGATGTCATCGGATGACGAAACCCCTGTGGTCCCAGCATGTTCTGGGTGTCGACCCAGCAGTGCGTGCATCCTAGTAGAGATGAAATTATAGAGAATGGAACACAGTCCTGCTCTTCAAGAATAATGTCACTTCATCAAAAAGGTCTGGGGACAGTGGGACCGTATGAGTGAGCTCGAAGCATCGCAACTGTTTTCAGGTGTTGACAGATCCTAACCTGAACTGAAATAGGCCAAGGAAGAAGCGATGTAAGATGGGGACCTTTCTTGGAGACCCAAGCTGGGAACTAAGTGTTAAGTACACTCAGTGGGATTTTGTTCTTTTTCTGAAAGGCAATCTTGTAGCATTCGATTTTTTCTTTAAGATTTTATGAGGCTGTTTTCCTTCTTCCCAATATCGAGATTCCTTTGCGAGTCAAAAAATAGATTTTCCACACATTTCTAAGTATGTCCGATGCTCTCCCAAGACAGCGTGACACTTAATTTGAGCTTCTTAGAACACTGCTGGCTGTGTCAGGCCGATGTAAACCGTCTAAGGTAATAGCTGTGTTTCAGAATGTGATGCACTAATCATCTTATTTTAATTTAATCACAATTCTCCCTTTTTCTTAGCTTTCACTCTGATTCATCTTCAACTGGCTGGTGTGGAAATAACTCTTGTCGACCTATCTTCCTAACGTTATCTCGTTCGATCCCAGTAATGGTAGCCATCGTCACTATATTGCTTATCCCCCAAATCACCTCTCGCAGTGGCTTTCTGGGTACAGCCCCCATTTTTAATTTACCCCAAGTTGCTACATTTAGAGTTACTTTATCCCTTTGGACAGCAATTTGGGGATTTTTTTTTTTTTTTTTTTTTTTACTCTGGAAGAACTCAGAATAACTTGCTCTGATGATTCTCAGATTCCAGGCTAAGGAGCGTCTTGCAAAGCGAAATATAGGGAGAGTGTAGAATAAAAATTTGATATAGAGAGAGGTGACATCGGAGACCTGAGTGGGCTGAGGGACCATTGGGGAACTCAGCGGGAATGATAAAGAACTTTCTGGAAAGATTCAGAAGGCCAGTAAAAAGAGAATAGAGCTCTTAAGGTAACTACTAGAACGGTGAATTAAAGGTCCTGCAGCCCAGCGACACAAGCATGGGCTCCAGAGCATGTATCTTGGTTGGAAGGAGAGACTGGGCAGGTCACCAGTACTTTGCATGTGACAAGGACTCACCGAAGACTGAGACGTGTGAACATAGGCATGTGGGTCTTTGGAACTGGTATCAGGGGCAGAGGGGAGGTAGTGTTGGACTGCAGTTCAGCTAAATGGTTTTCTCCTCATCTCTGAGGGTAGTTTCTTCTAGAATGGCATGGAAGCTGAGGAGTAAGCACAGCTCTTGTCTCAGATGCCCCGTGGCCACAGACGTAACAGTAACTTCAGATAAGGAGAGGAGTTTTGCGCCTTGAATTTGATACGATAAGGCGTGTTCTGCATTCAAAATACTCTCAGATTTGCTGGAAGGGAAAAACAATGCCCTCAATGATAGTTACAGAACTTAGTTACACAGAGGGGGGGATTCACGCAAGATCGCGTGGATTATAGTGATACTTGTAAATAAACATTTAACTGCATGGCGTGAAGTCCTACTTATGAGAGAATTCCTTCACGAGTTTCTTTGGACGTTAATTGGGAGAACACGGGATGATGTGGGGAACACTCAAAATATATTGTCAGGTGGGAAAACAGGTTAGAAAAGAGTCCCGTAGTATGAGCCCAAATCGTCCAAGAATGTAGGTTGTACACATGCAAACACGCACAATTATATGTAGTTATTTATATTTATTAGCTGTAGATTCAAGAAAAGAAACCCATGTCAGTGATGGGTCTTTCTGAGTGCTGAGATTTTTCTATTATGGATATGTATTATTATTATTATAATTAGAAAACATAACGTGACATGTATATGTCATAGATTCATGAGCTAGCTATGCTGAGAAAGAAGTGGCTTAAAAATACTGTCACTTTCCCAACTCACTTCTTAGAAGATTTTTCTGGATATGTTGAGGTTTATTTATTCAAATATTTCTGCATTCACATCACTTCCTTCTCCAGAGGACTGGAGATAGAAAAAATAAATTACCCACATAAATGTTCAAATCCCCCAAAACACACACATTCATTTATCAAGTGCTATCTGAGAAAAAAAATACATAGCGAGTAGAAACAAAACTTAGTTCTGAGTTTCCTAGTAGCCACAGCAAACAGAGATAAGAGTGTTAGGGAACATTTATCTCGTATCAAGAAATATATCAATTAAAGAAACGTGAACCATTTCCCGCTCTGACTTTATCAAGGAACAGGAGCAGGGGTAGGGGGAGGCAATGTGAAAATGTGAATGGGATCTATTGAATGAAGGGATGAATGTATTGAATACAGAGAGGGAGGATGTCAGATGAACAATTCTGGAATATTCTGTCATTGTGTTCCACACACCTCCTTGCTATTTGAATTGACATGCCGATCCAACGAAGGGTTTTCTTGGCTATTTACTAAGAGCATGTGTTCTTTGCTACTCACCCACCCACAATAAAAATGTATCTCTTTTCCCTGACAGAAAGAGTACTAAGTCAGATGCTTAAGCATTTGTCTGTAGACCAGACTCCAAGGGTTCGAATCCCACTTATCCAATGTCTCTGATTTCTATGTCGTTACTTATGAAATGGCAACAGGAACAGAATCTCTATCACAGGCATGAAACGTGTGATGGTTCATGTTATGTGTCAACTCGACTAGCCACAGAGTTGTCAGATTAAATGTTATTTTTGAGTGGGTCTATGAACGTTTTTCAGACAAGATTAGCATTGAATCGGTGGTCGCAGTAAAGTAGATTGCCTCCTCCAATGTGGGTGGGCCTCGCCAAATCAGTCGAAGACTTGACTAGAATAAAAGGTGGGGGAAGCAGAAATTTGCCCCTTTCTGCTTCCTGAATGCCTGCTTGAGCTGAGGCATCTCATCTCAGCTCTGACCCTCCGCATTCGGACTGAATCGCACCCCAGCTTTTCTGGATCTCCAGCTCGCAGACAGCCGGTTGTGGGACCTCTCAGCCTCCATAATCACATAAGCTGCTTTTGCATAATAAATCTCTTTTTACGTCCTACTGTTTCTCTGGAGAACCCTAATTAAAAAAATGATAATTTGCTTAGAATATAACAAGCGCTGTATAAATGACCTACACTCAATCTCGATTTCTCAGATATTTTGACCATGGTTTTTTCCTAAAACCAACCCAACACCAATTTAAGAAGTGTTTTAAAAGGTTATGTTGAACTTTCCTGCACTTCCTGTCATTGTGTTCCACACAGCTCCTTGCTGGTTCCGTTCTCAAGTAGCCAATGGCCATCCCAGCCACCTCTCTCTCTCTCTCTCTCTCTCTCTCTCTCTCTCTCTCTCTCTCTCTCTTCCTGCTTCTCTGGGTAGAGTCAAACATTTTGAGAATTCACCACAGAGGGTTTTGCGCCGCTAGAAATCAGAGGTTCAGAAGGAAAATATAGACTTTCATTTCTTTCCCAAGTAGATTGGCCTTTATGCCCCAAACTCTGCTCCTAGTTAATGAAATTCAGAATAGTTACATGGCAGAAGGAAATTCAGAATAGTTACATGGCAAAAGGATTCCTCTGAGAATGAATCCACTATTTCGTGTGCGTGGAGTGTGGTCCTGGGCATGCGTGTGTATTCATGGGTGAGATGGTGGGTCATAATCACCCCATAATTTTTGCAAAGGGGTGCTCTCAGCATGATCGTCGTTCTGGTCAGTCTGCATTCCACCTCGGACGGTCCACTAATGGATGAAAGAATCACCATTTATCATAAATGAGACCACATCTGTTCTCTTGTTTTTTTCCTCCCATTCATCCACTGTTCAGTTAAAATTCCAAAACACCATTTTCAATGTTTAGAAATAAAAGACAGTGCAATTGTCTCCATTTTCGAGATGCCAAAACTGAGGCTCAGTGGTGAGGTGATTGTCATTGCTCCTTGTCGCTACTATAATTGTACAGCCACAGGAACTGTCCCCGACATGCTGATGTGGGGACCAAGCTGCTCTGAGAATCCATTGACCTGGGTCCTGGCCACTGACTTGACATAAATTACCCATGAGAGCTTGGGACCCTATTTTATTTTATCTTTGTGGATTTTAGCTCTCTCCTCTGTAAATACTGGGGAGAAGGTAGGACAACCTATTACTCAGATTTAGAACTTCCCATTTATATAATTTTTTAAATCTGGGATGTTCTAAGTTCTTTTTCTTTCTTTTTAAATTTGTTCTCTGACTTAATGTTTTGACCTCGATCCTAGTTTCGTAAATGTACATTTATATTAATACGTGAATATTTTTATTAATTAATTCAGTGTTTCAAATAACAATAGGAGAGACATTTCATGTAGGCTAAAAATATCATATTAATAAACAATTAACATCATCTACTACATCACCGTTCAAGAATATCCACACAACAACGTGGACGTATTCTTAAAGGAAAATATATTAAGAAGAATTTGAGTTTAAAAAAAAAATGACTGGGTATTCAGCCAAGATTAAAGATAAACCCTGCTTTTTGTTTTCTGTTATTATTATTTTTTTTTCTGAGTGATCCTACACGGGTGGCCTGCAGAAGCCATATTTCAAATCATAGGAAATTACAGCTTAGCAAGTGTTCTCTCCACATGGGATCGAATAAAAATTTCTGAAGACTCCAGATCGACCCACAGGCAGGAAAGGAATCGGAAGTGTTCTGACAAGGACATCTGTCCATTACACCAGGATGACTTCCGTGGTCCTTCCTTCCTCCCCAGACCTCCATGCGATGTTTCATAATTGAGACACCACCCATTAAATCCACACGCTCCGTCTGGGAGCTGTGGGTTCCGTCTGCTTCAGAACTAAGCGGAGTGCCCACCTCAGGGATCAGAACCAGCTCCCCTTTTGAACTTCCTCTTCCTGTAGTGGACGAAGGAGAGAGAGATGGGATATATTTCTGCAGTGGATTGAAAACAAACCACCTTTTTTTTCCCTAAAATATTTTTTTCCTAAATATTTTCAGTTTAAACTTTTTGATATTTCTCCACTGCACTTGTTATGGTCACTTTTGAAATCTTTGTTGTTTTCCTGGACCAAATGGCTGTGTAGGTCTTTTCTAAATTTATTTAAAATTTTTCACACCTGTTCTGAAACTCCTTTCTAAGTATGATACACACCAAAAATCATCATCACCATCACCATCATCATCATCATCATCATCATCTCCTTATTTAAAGTCAAGGACTATGATAATATTTTATCTGTCACATAAAATAAAGCTATTTTTTTTTTATTTTTGTCAAATATAATTTAGGCTCAATCAGGACTCAGAATCTATGTTGCCAATTAGACTACAGAATGCTCTATAATGTAGGGAAAAAAATTCACGGAGACAGAGACACACAACATGGAACAAATCCGTGTGATAAAAGAAACGTAATTGATGCACCCTTCAATCTCTGGCATTGATTTCTATTTATTATTACAAACTCTTCAAAACACAAAGATGAGATGTCAACATATTATCCTGGAAGCACAAGATTGAAGAAAGCGTTACCTGCATGACTTACTTCATAAAATTTGTTTACCAGAATCGGAGTTTCACATTCGTTTCAAAGGACTTTGAAGTCAGAGGGAAAAAGATGATTTAAGTTTTTTTGTTTTCCCTCCCCTTAATGCTTTTCTTTTGAGATTTACCAAACTTCAGTTAAATAGATGCCTTCTTGACAACCAGGAGTCTTAGTAATAACGAGTGAAGTAGAGAATCTGAGTTTTCCTTTAGTTCCCCTTGGGCAGGGTAGAGCTGTGTGCCAAGACACTTTCATCAGGCACAACTAGCTGACTTTGAAAATTTCTCCTGAGGAACGATGATCAGCAAACCCTTCTTACATTCATCTAATTTCCAAGCCTTGATGTGACATATAAAGTAAGAAGAAAGTGACAACAAAAATCAATGTGTCTAAATAGTCTCGCTTCGAAACGTACCTGTCACTGGCTTAACTCAGAAATTGGGTGGGATATTAGATCAGATATCTTTTTATTTTTTTATTTTGATTTTGTGTGTGTGTGTGTGTGTGTGTGTGTGTGTGGTGGTTTCGATTTGTTTTTTTGCTTCAGAATTTCTTTTAGTACCTGCGGAGAGAAAAAGGCAGAAAGGCTCTCCTTAGCTTGCACAGAGGGGAATGTGCTTTATTGCAAAGAATTCAAAATTATAAATAGTGTCTGCCCATCCCTGCACTGGGGATTCATTCTCTTCTACATTAACATACTTCTAGTTAAAAGGGGTCCTCACACCAGAGCGGGATCAAGGGTTTTAAAAAATAGTAACTGAAAATAAACCTTTAGGAAGTTAAGATGTATTTTAAGTTACAAAAGCATCACCTTTTGGTGATTATAGCTCTATAAGTGATAGTTTTACCATTGGAATTTAGAGAGAAGAGAAAATGTTAAACTGAATTTCGAACACATTTATCTTCTATTAGATTTTTATAGAAATATGGTATAAGAGTACATATTTCTGTAAACTGGCTGTCAATTATTTCTCTATTTTACATAACATTTTCTTTGTCATTTAGTCTCTAAATAGAAAGATAGTATATAAGGGCAAGACTGAAATAGTCCTCGGAAAATTAATTACCTTGCTTTGGTCTGAAGCGAGAATTTAGATTTACTGTATGTTATAAAGTTTAAAAACTACTTAAATGCTTTTCTGAATAAAAGACATCCTTTCACTAAAACAGTCACCATATCAAGAAAAAAATTGCAATCTTAACTATAAACATATTGTGATCTTCATGGGTCCTTTTTGAAAAATATACCACTTGCCAAAAAAAATTACAAAGATGGTTGTCTATTTTTAAACAAAGCAGTAAAAGCCATTCAGCCTCCTATTCACACATAAATGCATTTTCTTTTCAAAAGATATTTACCCTTTAAGGGGACATTTTTAACCTCGTGACACCATAAAATTCCATGCATGCAAAGTTATTTGTTTTTATTTTTCTGACATGCATTCTTGATCAGATATTTTCCACGGGCTTTATCGTGTTATGCAACTAAAGGCATAATTTTAATAGTTTATTTTAATTCCTTGATTAATAGGAGACGATCTGTTTAAAAATAATATTAGTGTTGGCATTTGGTAATGAATTACAGAAGCTGAGCAGACAGGTTTTTTTTTTTTTTTTTTTGGTGCCTTTTTGAATTTTAAAACGTGCTGGACTGCTAGTATTTGTTTAAATCTACCGAGTTCTAATACTATCTAAACATTCAATGAACTTTCAAGGAGGAGATATAGGGAGGAAGGGTTCAGGTGAAGACTCAAGATTTTCAGCCCTGTGATAATAAGTACTGGAGTCAGAAGCAAATGCCTGTTGTGTGGGGGACACGAGGCACAGCCAGGGCCGCTAACAGCTAATTTTAAAAGACCAAAGTGGCAATAGTTACAGATTTGCTACCTTTGCAATCTAACTAACGGTGGCATTCGCCCAATAAAGAGGCACTTACCATGAAATTTTTCTGTTACGCCAGACCTATTACCTTTAAAAACATAATTGGCCGTTGAAGATTTTTCCTTCAAAACTAATGACATACATGGCTGACCTGTAAGTTGAAATGTTTTCTTGGAAGAGAAAAATAAACAAATGGACTAATACTTTTGGAAAGTACTTCATAAAGTTTTGTTTTGTTTTTGTTTTTTGATTCTCGGAGAGGTTTACAATTTACAATCATAAAACTAAGAGAAAAAGAGCGATGTGAATATTTAATATGAGAGTCGCATGATTTGTTTTATCATAGCTTGCTTGTAAACAGCTAGACCCGTTAGTATCTAATACCGGAGATAAAAAAGAAAAAGTATGTTTTTGGGGGGAGGGTTGGAGAAGCACAACGTAGAACAAAGACAGATCAAAGTTTCTGCAACTTGAAAAAATATATTTCCACCATCAACGATCAAACGACAATTCATATTTGAGAACTATCATCTGGAAAACAGTCTTGTTTGTTGTTGTTGTTGTTGTTGTTTGTGAAATTGACAGAATAACTTATTCTCAATCATGGTCTAAGTGGTACTTATAAAACACACTGAGACGTGACACTGTTTTTGACATATTGAGGGTCAGTTGTGTGAAGAACCGAGCACCGATCCCATCAAACAGCAGTAAATGGAGGTCTTTGTCTTTAAGTTATGAAAAATGTGTACACATTTGATCCAGACCGCCAGAAATCCTGCAGGTTTCCTAGCGTAAGACAGATGGCAGTGCAACCAAACTAGACTGTCCCTCTTTCCCTCTGGGTCTAACTCCTATTATCCACTTGTAAATTAACCTGTCAATTTATCAATCAACACCATCTTGATTCTCCCCTATTCCGCAGCCCAGCCTTGCAGTGAATTTGCCTCGTAAAATAGCTGGGAGCCCGCGTTTGTTGGTATTGTGAATGAGTTTATTATCACTTTGATGGCTGCTATGAATCACAAATGCTGCTGAGAGGCTGATAAGAAAAAAGTACATGCACACATTAACAGGGCTGAAACTATTTTAGAGATAAAAGATGGAGTAACTGTGATAGCAAATCATTTAAATTGAAAAAAAAAATGCCTAAAAATTGGATTTGTGTGTGTGTGTGTGTGTGTGCACGCGCACATGTGTGTTGAGCAACCCCTTGCTTAAAATTAAAGAAAAAAATGGTGAGAAATGACTCGATTTTCATTTGTACTTTTCAAAAAAAGTGTCTGCATGATGACATTGCTGGACAGCAGGGTGACGGGAATACCTTATAGGACGACAGCTTTATTTAATGATCGAAGCGCAAACTAGAAAACCCCAGCCTCTATTCAAAATGATCAGTTGGCCAGGTTTACTTTTCAGATGCTTTTTTAAAGTTTCAGAACTTTAAAAAGAAAAGAAAACCAAAATCTGAGCTGTGTGCGTGTATATTTACATTTATACGCATATCGCTTTTTTTGAGTGATATACAAAAGTATAGCAATATCTAGTAAATAAATGAGGCTGTTTGGTAAATTTAACACATTAATAAGCAATTAACATTAACATGCTGATTATTTTGCTTTCAGCTCTTGTCATTGAAATAGTTACTTATTCAGTACCTAAAATTACACCGAAGTCGTTTTAACTTAGGAATTCTTCTACAAATGCTACGTATTAAAATATGTTCAGTTACAAAATTGTATGCTGTCTACGATTTTTAATATCAGTTTTTCTAAACACTATTTTATGTTTTAAAATATCATCTTAATATTAATCAATGTTTTTATAGAATACACAGTGTCCTCTTTTGATGATCAGTATATTATTATATTAACTCAGATAATATTTATACATTAACTATAAAATTATAGGTTTAATCATGTACGTAACTTTACGACAATTTTCATCATTTGTAACAAGTGAATATAAACATAATACTAAACTTTTTAGATTCATGTAGATCTGTTTTCTTTAAAAACGACATTTGATATTTTATTAAATGTTTTATTTAAAACACGATTGGAATATTTCTTGCAATAGTTCCAATTCGGCGAATGGCTTTTGTTGGAAAAGTTTCTGTAAATGTTTCTAAATACAAACAACAATCACATTACGAGAAAATAGAAAGTCGTAAGTAATATTTTACATCTATGACATGTATGTCATTTGTAGGTGATTTTAAAATATGAAGATTTCTTGATAATGTTATTTAGGCAAAACATCATGAAATATATTAGAATGCATGACATATAAAGTTCTCAAACTTCTAAATCGGAAAAAAAAAAAACGGTTGTTGAATGGGAAACACTTTGGCACAGTTAACACACTGCATAAAAAAAGGAATATTCCCTGACCATTATTATACCAAATATGTCATCAGTAGAAAAGTGATAAAAGCGAAACTATTTGTTAGAATGCAATTTAGAGATCCCGATACGTTGTCCATGTTATTCCGTTTATAATTAAGATAGTGTTTAAATCTGAAATGAATTCTATATATGCATGTTCAATAGGCTATAGCACAACAATAAGAAAGGAATCACGTCTCATTTTATCGTAAATTGTGTAATAAGCGATAAGGTAAAAACTAGGGCTAAAATCCTTCCAGCAAAAATGAAACAGAGCGACCTCAATTGCCCTAATTCATTCTGGTTTTCCCTCTTTTTTTTTTTTTTTAAAGTCTCTTCATTTTCCCTCTGTTCACATTATTAGCTTACACATGAGTGCATTATTAGAAAATAACAAAGCGAAACAGGGAGATTTCGAAGGAGTGGGGATATAGGTTCCTCGGACAGCTGAAAGGTATTCTCATTCCATTTGTTAGGAGTTGCAAAAATAGTTTTATAGCCAGCGAGGGACAATGACCTTCTCTTTCAACAAGCTTGGTGGTTGGTCTTTTGATGGAGAAACTGGGGGATACAACATCTGGTAATTTGTGTTACTGAGCTTAGCTGAGGTCTTAACGATGTAAGCAGATTATTCTCGAAGAAGAACAAAAAAAATTCCGGAAGACTCAATGGACTATTTAAAGTTATTAGGCAGTGCATTCTAGCACTTCAAAACTCTTTTCTGATTCATTTTCCCTTTAAAGCTATGCCTCTGAAGCATTTCTTTCTTTTTTTTTTTTTTTTTTTTTTTTTTGAGGTCTACCTCCTTGCAAGACCAGTTGACTTTTTTGGTGGTCTACAACTGTTTTGTCATTCACGCTGGCCTTCTTCTTCTTTTTTTTTTTCTTTCCACCCCAGCAGAAATGATTCCTCTGCTGATCAAATTTTCTCTTTCAGAACATTAGGTAGCCCCTTTCCACCCTCAGGGGTCGTTGCTGACCAGAGGGGTCGAGCTATGCCAAATAGCAACAGACAAGACAAAAAAAGAAAAAAATGTTAGCGGGAGCGATGTGATAAGCAAATGATCCACCCCATCTGGGGATCCAGGCAAAAAAAAATAAATAAAAGTTGGTACTGAGTAGTCAGTGAGTTCTTTCTCCCACATGCATTATATATTAAAACCATATCCAAAATTGTGTTTCTTACTCTGATAGAAATGATTTGGGGTCCATGTAATATATTTGTGTCACCCCTTGCAGGAAAAAAAAATGTGATTAATAGTGCAAGGCTTGTAAAGATTCTTAGGGCTCAAACTTTTATTTTCTACACTGAAGTAAGTCCACAGAGTAGTATTAAGTTGAACATTCAAGTTTATCTGACTTAACTCTAGCTAAGAAATATTACCGTTACTTTAAGTTTTATCTCAAACTAGGACCAAATCAAAGTCCAGAGCACAAAAGACAGAGTCAGACTGTAACCCACCTGGAAAATGGGGGTGCGGGACCCACCGGGCCTGCCTGTTCCTCTTCCCCTCACCCAGTAAGGGGCTCGTGTGCAAACACAGACTCTGTGATCAGAGCGTTGCTTTGCGGTTATGAAATGAATAACATTACACACCATCTTCAATCTCTCCCATGCCCACAATTCTTCTGGATGGCAGCACTTTGGCTTAGGACACTATTTCTTCAAGTGAAAGGGCTCTGCAAAGTATTAAATGCAGTAGAGTAAAGGGAGGGAGGAAGAAAGAGAAAAAGGAAGGAAGAAAGAGAGGAAAGGAAAGAGGAAGAAACGGAAGAAAAAACCCCACCAACATTTGAATATTTGGATTAAGTGTTTATATTGTAACAGAACACCAAAAAATTTTTAATCTGAAAATATCTACTCGAGAAAAACTAAAGTTAGCAGAATTTCCATTATCATTTAGGCAAACGGCTGTTGACACTAAGTATGATATCCCACATTGCAATACTTTCCACATGTTGTCTGGACTTTTTGGAATTGCGAGGAACAGAAGAGGCCTGTGACACACGCGCGGGACACATTTCCAGCCCAGATTATTTTGAAGAACGTAATAGATTCGATGTGTTTGCATTTTATATATTTCCTTCGGTTTGCTGCATTCTCCCTGTATCGTGTATGAACCATTTATAACTAAGGGTCCCATTAAATAAAAGAGACATTATCTTCATTCTAACATGCTTTAAAGGCTTGCTCTTTTAATAAGACAAACACTTAGATAAATGTTTTTCAAATTGAGCTAAAAGCTACGTTGGTCATTTCGATTTTAGCAGTTTTTTACCCAACATTGTGTTTAAATTGACACAATTTGAAATTCCCAGGAAGGGTTGGCCTCTTCATATACTCAATTTACCTCTGTATTCAATAGTTTTGTTTTTTTTTTTAATTAACAGTGATTTACTGAAGTTCACTATTTTGTCCTCTCATTACCAAAATTCATAATGCTTCAAATTAACAAAGTCAAGTGTACTTTGCGCATTTCGTACTTGTCTTTCCATCAAACTGCCAGTGTCGAAGTCAGAGCAGGAAAAAAAATATATTCGTTTGCAGTTATAAGGGCAACTGTATAATCAGAGTATTGGCAGATAAGCAATTGCAAAAAAAAAAAAAAACACATTAAAACAAAGAAACCGATGAAATCACAAAAAGTGTCCACTTCAAACTACTCTAGCTAAGTTCACAAGAAGTTATGCTCACTTAGCAAATTAAAACTTTCACCTCACTTGGATTGAATTTTTTTGTTTTTTTGGTACTAAAATTTGGAGCCCCTCTCCGTCTTAATAGCCGATATCATTATTTATTTCTTCATTTCTGAATCGGCAATGGGTCTCTGCTTCAGTGACAGAAACAGGCAATGGGAAGCTCAGAAGCCAGTTTGTGATCTGGTGAATTATGCTACATTAACATGGATCCCATCATGGGATTTTGACTTTTTTTCCCGTTTAACCATTCACATGGTTTCCACCACTCTCTGCATATATCAGTTTCTTCACTAGACCCCACTAGCCCAGGAACCTATCATCTTTCATTGATTTCTATCCTTGGCTCTATCAATAGCTACTTAGATCAGTTTTCACGTTCCTTTCCCGTTTTGTTCCATTCTGAATCCACCTTGCTACTTCTCTCCTGAGAATCCCACTTCTCAATTGTACCTACTTTCTTAACCATGTCTTTGCATTTCTAATCGACCTGAGGTACCACTTGGATGTCATCAGTATCCCGCTCAATGTCTTCAGCTAGTCAGTGAATACAATCTAAATCCTTGGGCTAATCTTTAAGAGTATTTACAATCCAGGTGTCTCTCCCAGTTTCTCTAGCGGGAAGATCATATAGTGGAAAAAGGCAGGAGACTGAGATTCAGAAAATTTGAATTCTAGCCTATTACCAAGCCACTCTATCCCATGGGGTAGGTCACTTAGCCTCACCTGACTTCAGTTCGCACACACCAAAAGTTGACAACTAGTGGTCCAGACGCCAGATGTCTCTTCTGCTCCAAACGATTTTCTTCACTCTTTTGCTTTATCTGTGTGTGGTTCTGTGGTCATCTGGATGTGTACCTATATGTCATCTATAAAAGAAAGGTGATGGCACCCATCACACCATGTTCTTGGAGGGTTAAATTAGTTGATATACGTGAAAACTCAAGGCTGGTGCTTGTCAAGGAGAAATTCTCCGTAAAACTCAGTTAAATCCGAGACTGAATCATTTGACTACTTCCGTCCTCTAGGTCTAGTTGTGTAGATAACTACAGATGAGTCCTGTCATTATTCACTTCTGAACTTTACTCCCACGTCTTCTTAGATTACTCTCCCTCCCTTCTCTGCCCAGAGAAATCTTATTCACTCATCCTTCAAGACTAGACCTAAATGTACTCTCTCTCCATAAATCATTTCCTGAACTCACAAAGAGGCAGTGATCTCCAACACAGCAGTAACCCTCTTGGGCATAGAATCTTCATGTCCAACAGGAAACTTGAGATCTCGGAAATTCGGATCTCTGAAGCAATGGTGGTACTAATCAGAGAATCAGAGAGAAATCTGAGATTCACGACTGCCCACTATAATACGTGGTTCTAATTATATTCTGGATTTCTATTTTACAGTATCTTTGTAAGAGATGCATTTTTTTCACATGTGGATTTTTTCCATTGATGATCATGACAATTCGTATCTTCAGTATCAATAGCTTTTAACCCTCCCGTTTTATAGGTGGAAAAGGTGAGGCTTAGATGTGATTTGGTCAAGATCACATTGCTAATAAGCAGCAAAGACAAAACTCAAATGTGGTTGCCAGACCATCGTTTTACTTTTTCTTCCATTAATGCAGAGAGCTTCCCATGTGTCATCACCAGAAGCAAGGACACACATACGGGGTTCAATTCAGCAAACCCTTGTTGAATCTTTGTGTGACAGGGACTGATCTAGAGCTTGGAGGATGCATGTAAAGCCAGTAAAACAGATTTGCTTCCTACGCTTGAGAAGCTATCTTCCAGGAAGCTTTGCAAAGCAAAGATTCTGTTCCGTGGGAGAAGCTCCAAGAGCACAGTGGTCCTTCAGTGATAAGAACAATAGTTTCAACATAAAACAAAGTATTCCTCATCTAATTCAATTAGTCCAAAAATTTAAAGCTACAAGGCTGCCATGGTCCTTCAGTGCAAAGCCCAATCGTTTTTACATAAAACAAAGACGTATTACAAATCTAAGTCAATTAGTCCAAAAATTTCAGGCCATTAGCTGCAGAAACCTGATGTAGCTGTACTCTCAAGAGAATAATTTGGCAGTGAGATACCACCCACCATGAACCGAGATAATTATCCAGATCCCTGAACTGGAAAAAAAAGTACTAGTGGGTGCCAAAACTTATGAAGCAACTCTCATCAAGGGTATCTGAGCATTTGCATGCCTACATTCCACTACCCCAGGGATTGCAATTACAAACATCAAGGCATGGAAGAAATTCTCACTCACCATGCCAACTAGCAAAACCAAGAACTGGGGCCATGAGTCTATCCAGGGCTAGATTCTTTCTTTCTTCTTTCTTTTGTCCTGTCGGCTCGCTCATCTCAAAGCGACAGGTCAGCGTTCAGAGGCCAGAGAAGGCCATGAAATTGGCCTCCAAAGGATGCTGTTAGTTTGGACTCTGATTTGTTAGCAAATGCAAATCTCGCATTTTCCCAAATTCGACAGCAAGTAGAACTGCGTCATTCGAAAATGATTACAAATGGTTAGGAAAATTTATATTTTTCATACATTTCATGCATTAACAGACAATCAAGATTAAGTCCTAAAACCTCACTTTTATAATATTTATTTGATACTATACAGTCCCTAAACGATACAATTTACTAAATGCTGCACCATTCTTCTTGATTTTCAAGACAGAAGAACTACTCGATTGAAAACTTACAGATTAGTTTTCATTTATTTTTGATCACAATATGCTTCATTTAGCTTTTCAAAGGAAACTGACAATTTTGGACAGGAACTAGATCATCTGCTCCCAGTATGGAAAGCATTTCTTAAATAATTCATGGCAAAAAAAAAAAAAATTACCCTACTTTTGTGATATGGAAATGCCTTGTTCCTTTTCTTGGCTCATAAGTAGATTCATCAGGTTGACTGTTTTGGTATCTTGGTATTCAAAAGGAGGAAAGCCTTCTGAAATTTGAATCACAGTTCACATCCCTCCCAAGTACTTAAGTGCACACCCACACACACAACTTTTTCCATAAACACCACATGCCCAAGCACACATTAAAATTAGATCTTTCCTACCAAGAGAGCAGGGCTATAGGATATGCATCAGCACAGACAAGCACTGCTTGCTTTTTCGCAAGATGTGGTGTAACATAGAGTTTCTTCAGCAGGTGTCAGAAATAGAACTCCAGCTCTTTTAACTGCATAATTTGTCTTTCTTCATTCATACGTCCTCGTTCTTTATTCCTTGGGCAATCTAAATCCTCCATTTTACTTAGAAAACTCAGGTCCTAAATTTCAATCAGATAGTTGAATCTAACACTCATTAAGGACTCATCTGTGGTTCTTTCTGTCCAGCCCTGGATGGCTTTACATGGGTTGACCTTGATGTTCGTCAGTGATGATATATATGGTCTTGGGTTGGACTGGACATATTGTTTGCTCTGAGAGTAGTGAGCTGAGTTTCTTTCGTTCAAAAATTCCTCTTCTATACAAATCAGAAAAATTCTAAAATGATCGAACATGCTACATTCATATTTCTGTAAACATAATTGTGTATGTATTTATAATGAATAAAGTTTCCTTTCGTTGGCATTTGCTATATTCACTTCTAAAGATATCCAAAGCTTCAAGTCCTAGGGCAATCAATGATGGGGTAGGGTTTCATGCAATGATCTTTGGAGCTTCTCTGTTCTTTCCAACAAGGACACAATGTAATTGGTTCTGCTAAGAAAAAAGAGGAACGTGGGAAACTCATGAGGAAACCAGAAAGCGAAGTTTCAAGGGGTTTCCCCGTGTAAATATTAGTAGGGAAAATCCATATACATTCTAAAATGGAAAGTATACCTTGCTACGGGAACTTCACGAGGCCCTAAGGCAGATGTTTCTCATCAGTAAACCCTTTCGCTATCAGATTTGTGAGGACCTGTTAAGGACAGCTTTGGGAATCTCTGTGTGAGGGGTGGCGAGTGATCAAGTTTAAGTCAATTAAACTAAGTCCGCCAAAGCCATTCTCTACGCGTAGTGCCAAACCCTGCCTGTGAACAGGCAGCCTTTGCTTTGTACCTACACAGCAGGGAAAATGTGCAAGTACTTCAACAAACAACAACAGTAATGAAACCTTGGCTCTCGTTTACATCATGAGAAAGAAAACTCACTTCAAAATCAAGCATGTGCCTTGAAATGAATTTAACTTAATGTTCTATAAGTGACCGCTCACTCAGGTTTGAAAATAGTTCAATAGCCTATGAGAAATGATAGGAGGATTTGCACTCATAGTTTAATCCCTAACTTGTAAACAATTTTCAAAATAATAGGCCTTAAAAAATAAGAAATTTCCTATTTGGCCCATGAGACCAAAATTAGCTCAAAAATTTTTTGTGTTATAGATCTTAAATATGAAGTTATACTAACTTCTTTGTTAATATTTTTTAATTTTTCTATTACGGTTGACATACAATACTAATTTAGTTTCATGTGTACAACATAGAGACTAGACATTTACATAACTTATAAGGTGATCACCCCAATAAATCTACTAGCCATCTGATACCATACATATTTACTACAATATTATTGCCTATTATTCCCTGTCCTGTACTTTACATCCCACGACGGTATTGTAACCACCAATTTGTGTCTCTTAATCGCTTCTGCATTTTTATCATTCCCCCTCCCCATTTCCATCTGGCAACTGTCAAAATGCTCTCTGTATCTATGAGATTGTTTGTTTTGTTTGTTCGTTCATTTTGGTTTTTTTTAGATTCCATGTATAAATGAAGTCATATAGTATTTGTCTCTCTCTGTCTGACTTATTTCACTCAGCATAATATCCTCTAGGTCCATCCATGTCATTGCAGATGGCAAGATTTCATTCTTTTTTATGGCTGAGTAATACTCCATTGATACCTCTTCTTTATCCATTCATCCACTGGTGGACACCCAGGTTGCCTCCATATCTTGGCTATTGTAAATCATGCTGCATTTAATCCACTTATATTTAGAGTAATCGTTGATAGATATGTAGTTATTGCCATTTTATTATTCGTACTTTTGATCTTTTTTTTCTTCTTTTTGAAGAAGTCCTTTTAACATTTTTTATAATACTGGTTTGGTGGAGATAAACTCTTTCAGCTTTTTCTTGTCTGGGAAGCTCTTTATCTGTCCTTCGAGTCTCAATGAAAGCTTTGCTGGGTAGAGTCATCTTGAAACCAATATTACTTGGTTTCATCACTTTGAGTATATCATGACAGTCTATGGAAGCTCCCATGTAGGGAACTAATGGCTTTTCTCTCGCTGCTTTAAGATTCTCTGTTTATCTTTAACCTTTGACATTTTAACCGTGATGTGTTTTGATGTGGGCTCGTTGGGTTCATCTTGCTTGGGACTCTCTGAGCTTCCTGGTCTTCTACGTCTATTTTCTTTTCCAGGTTAGGGAAGTTTTTCATCATTATTTCTTCAAATGGGTTCTCATTATCTTGCTGTCTCTCTTCTCCTTCTGGTACCCTAATGATGCCAATATTGATGCCCGTGATGTTGTCCCAGAGGCCCCTTAAACTACTCTCAGTTTTTTAGATTCTTTTTTCTTGTTGCTGTTCTCACTGGGTATTTTCTACTACCTCATCTTCTAAATCTCTGATTCGATCCTCTGCTTCATCTAATAGACCGTGGATTCTTGCTAATATAATTTTCATTTCAGTTATTGTGTTTTCCATTTCTGACTGCTTCTTTTTTATCCTTTATATCTCCACGTTTTCTATCTCTATATGAAAGTTCTCATTGAGATCTTTGTGATCTCATTGAGCATCCTTGTAACTGGTGTTTTGAACTTTGCATCTGGTAGATTGCTTATCTCCATTTTGTTTAATTCTGTTTTCTGGAACTTTGTTCTGTTCTGTTACTTTGGATATGTGTTTTTGTCTCATTTTGGCTGCCTCCCTGTGTTTATTTCTATGTGTTAGGTAGGGTTACTGTATCTCCCGGTCTTAGTAGCATGACCTTATGAAGTAGGTGTCCTGTGGGACCCAGTGGCACAGTCTCCCTGGTCACCTGGACTAGGTGCTACAGGTGTGTCCCTCGTGTGGGCTCTTTGTGCCCTCCTGTTGTAATTGAGCCTTGATTACAATTGGCATATCAATGGGAGGGATTGATCCTTGGGTTGATTGGTTGTTGATTGGTGAGAGGCCGACACTATGGAGCAGGATTCGCTTTAGCGGGGCTCTGGGTGCCTGCCCAAACTGCCTTTAGGGAGTGTTGTTTGTGGAGGTGGTTGCTTGGTGCTCTGGTGTGGTGTGAAGCTGGCCACCAGGTGTGCTGCTTGTGCTCTGCCTGGGACCGCTTGGTATGAACTACAGAGTGATCTGTTAATGGTCGCCACTTGTGCTGGGCTTGGTGCCTGCAAGAAGCTAAGCTGCAAACCGAGGCTGGCTGCTGCTAGTGCTGGGCTCAGGGCTGCTCAGCAAAAGGTACGGGGCATGCCGAGGCCAGATGCTGCTTGTTTGGAGTTTGTGAACCTTTGAGAGTTTTTAGGAAAGTCCACAACGTAAGCCAAGTAAGGCCATTTGTGTGGAAAAGCCACGGGAAGCGGCTTGGGTGGGCCTGCAGGTTGGGTGGGGCGGAGTATCAGGAAATCACCTGGGCAGGGTGACCCGTGTTAGCCATGTTGATAGAGACTCACATGGCGCCACTTGCATCTGTATGCTGGTCGGATAGAGGGCTCAATAGAGGAACAATGGCTTCTACCAGCACTTCTGCCTGGGAGAAAGCTGCCCCTCCAGCCCTCGCCCTGAAGCCAGACAACTCAGTTCCTCCCTGTGTGTGTCTGGCACCTTTTGAGCATCTTCCCCGGCGCTGGAGCTCAGAGTAAGCAAATTCATCAACAGGTAAGTCTGTGTGCGGGCCCTTTAGGAGCCCAACTGGGACTGTGGCTTCCCCTCGTGTCACTCGGCCACAATCTGTACTGGTTTTCATAGCCAGAACTTGTGGAGTCTCCTCTTCCTGATGCTGGAACCCTGGGCTGGGTAACCCAGTGTGGGACTGGGACTGGGACCCCTCACTTCTCCAGGGGGACCTCCATAGCTGAGATAGCCCTCCCGATTTTTAACCGCCGCCGGTGGGTGTGAGACCTGCTCATTCCGTGACTCTGTTCCCCCTACCAGTTTCATCGTGGCTTCTTCTGTATGTCCTTAGTTATAGTTCAGCTAGACTTCAGGTGGTTCTCAGTGTTGGTCATTCTGTAGTTTTGATGTGGTCATGGGAGGAGGCAAGCACAGCATCTACCTACTCCACTGTCTTGTCTGGGAGCCAACTTATAACAATTCTTGATAGGATTTTTTAACTAAGCACATACTCATTCATTCAACTACCATTTATCGATCATCAACCATGTGCCAGGCACCAGTCTGAATACTGGCAATGCATGGCTGCTATCTCCGAGAGGCTTGCTATCTAGCATGGGAGACAAATGGAAATAGAACTATTCCAGTGAAAAGGGTCCAGATCATAAAGAGCATTGTGTGATGGGTTAAGAGGATCTTGAGTCAACTGAATAAATTTCAATAGTGGAGAAGGTAGTCAGAATCATCTTTAGACAAATCATTCTAGTTCCAGTGCGGACAGTGGATCTCTAGATACCCAAGCTGAAGGCAGAAGGCCTATAAAAGTTGATGGCAGTTGCTGATCAAGGTTGAGCTGTGACTTAAGGTGTGGGCAGTGAGAAGGAGAGGTAGAAACAGTTTTGAGAGGAAATAAAGGGGAAGGCTTAATGGTACGGTCAGAGATCACTCAGAAAGAGTTGAAAAGACGAGACTAGAATCATTTCTAGTCTCTGCACTTGAGCAATTAGATGGAGGATGTCATTTATCAAGATACAAAATAAAGAGGGCGTTTTGGGAAGACTCTTAGTTCAAATTGGGCCATGAGGGAGATTTCTTCTCCTGTATGAGGATGATAAGATCGTCCTTAACAGAACAGTCCTGGGCAATGACACGGATGGGACTTCATCAGTGTGTTGTAGGGTTGCTGAAGCCGTGGGTGCAGATGAGATCATTCAGGGATCCTATTTAGAATACATTGTGAAGTATAATGGTGTAGAAGACAGACTCAGAATCAGATGACCAGTGTTGATATTTACATGTCTACTCCGACGTTTGCTTGTTGCAAAACTGTAAGCAGGCGTTTGACAGTCCAGAGCCTCAGTTTTCCTATCCAGTAGGAGATATAATAATATTATCCATTCGTAGCATTCCAGGGAGAAATAATTCATGTAAAATATCAGTGCATAGTAAGTGGTTAATGGACGTGAACTATTATTATTGTTGTTGTTGCTATTATTATAATAATAATGACCAGAGAACAAAGGACAGAGCTTTTATAATATTAACATTCAAAGCATAAGCGATGACCACAGGTCGAGGTTCAATACGAATACGAATTTTGCTAAGTGAATAGTGTATATGATCGATCCTTCCTTATACATTCCATCCTAGATCCGATTCAGCCTCCCATTCCACCCCACCCAAATGCTTTTCTTTATTCTCAGGCAGATTAATTTTACGGTCATTTTGGCTTATTTATTTGGCAATACAGAAACCACATTTAGCCTATCTCAGTTAAAGGCCAGCTTATACAGAGACATCACCTTCTGGCGGTCGCACACAGTTTACTGTCACCACGATTTCCTGGCGCTCCTGGTGAGTGGCGAGCAGTTGTTTTGCTTGAGGAAGTGGGAAGAAAGATGGCCTTTTTCTAGCTCTGTAAACACGATTACCTCAGTTTCCTCATCTGTAAATTTGAGACAGTAACAGCTTCCTACCTCGACAATCATTAATAGTAATTTAAGTAACACACATAAGTGAGTAAAAAATAACACATGTAGCGTGCTGGACTCAGAATGAATAGTCAAAAAATATTAGAGCCATTTTTTCCAATAGCTAAAATTGCAAGCATCGCTCAAAACTAACAACGTGTATGAAAACACGCTATACTTTATAGACATTCAAATGTTCAAACAGTTTTCCACAGATTTAAGCTTCCTTGGTTTAAAACTTCCCAGTGGCTTGAACTCCATTCTGCCGGGGGGAGTTCACTCAACCATCTTCTTTCTGTCAATGGAGAGTTGTTCTTTCAAGAAAAAGAAACCTCCTTTATTCTGCTCTTTTGGAAATAGCCAGAGCAGCCCCCAAATAATACCAGATGACAAATCTGGATTCACGGATATTGGCCACTATTTGTGTCAACAAGCATTGCCAGTTACGTGGCAAAGAAGGTTGGCATGCTTGTGCTAAGGGCTAGTGGAGAAAGCGGCCGCCATATTAAATACCTTGGCTAAGCGGGGCAAGACTCTCTCTTGGGAAATGGATTGTGAAACAGCGAAAGGTATTTCTGTCGCTAAAGCAATTATATGCAACCTATTCCTTTAGAGAAATGGTTAACTTCTTTTCAAAAATGCCAGAAAGTCGGAGTAAGTAGAATCAAGTGGAGACAAAGAGAAGAGTAAAATGCATTTGAAAAGCCTGCAGTTTGTTCACTAAGCAATTAAAATTCCTCTGCAATGTCCAGATGTAGAATAGTATAATGAGTACACCTCCGAAATGACTTCCTGTGCATTGTCTCTCCACTTTCTGGTCTCCATTTCCAGGGAGATGGACCTAAAGACGTTTATGAAATGTTTTTTCTTTACAAAGAACATTCATTCAAAAGACACCGGTGTGATGAACACGGATTGAGTGGCAACTGTTTGACAGACATGGCCGTAGTCGGGTTTCGAATAAGATGGCGTCCTTCTCTTCAAGGATCACAAGGTACCAGGAGAGACAGATGTGCACAGAATCCTTAATTAAATAAAATTTAATTAAACACATGCACACGCTTAGATGGTTTATCTCGATGTTTTTCTCCTAGAACAGAAAAATCAGACTTCCAACAAAAGTGTATCTCACCATCGGTTGAAAAACAGAAGTTTGCATGTAATAAGGAAGACACTGTTCCATCTCCACATTCAGAAGGGTGTTTCGGCTCAAAACAGCAGCCATCTTTTATATATGTTCCCTTAAAATAAAGACACGTTTGCCTCCGTCTCATACTCCACTTTCCACTTTGCTTCTTATAGACAAGAAAGCACTGGATTCTAACTAAAAAAACATGTTCAAAAGTATCGGATTAGATGGAAAACTTTTGCAGCAGAAGAACACAGGTACATTGGGAAAAACAAACAAACAAACAAACAAACAACAACAACAAAAAAAACCCACCATCCCAGAAACCAGAAGACATATTTTCATGTCACTCAAATGCCTACAATGTCAGGTCCATGGTTTTCAAAGTGCCGGAGAAGGACAGAGAGGGTCCAGGGACCCAGAGTGTCTACTCAAAAGAACGTCCCTTGAACTGTGCTGCCAAGCTGACCCCATGCCTCCAGCATCAGGCTTGGTGGCTCTCAGCCTAGGCCATATGTAGTAAGTGTCCCCCTCACCTGGACAGCCCCACTCCCCTAATAAGGAGAAGAAATCGATTTCTCCAAAATTTTTCATTCGTTACTCAGATGCTTACCAAGTGTGTTTCTTCACCAAATCGATCATATTGTTGCTACCTGCAGTAAAAACTGGGGGTGCGGGGGCACCTCCAAAAGGAGGGTGTCATTTGAAAATCCATTTTCACAGCTGTGAATCTGAAACAGTCCTCCAGTGAATAAACATTCAGTATCATTGTATTCAAGGCAAGCATTCTTTTCTCGTGAAATATCTTATTGTGAGCTTCTTTGGACTTCAAGGCTAGAGCCTCTTAACTTTGAGAATTTGTACACCGTTTCCTTTTTTTTTTTTTTTCAACCTAATGAAAAACAGAAACAAAAACAAAAAGCTGGAAGGCCACTGCGTTTTGATAGGTGTACTGTTCTCATCCTGTCCCAACCCCCACCCCGACTCCCCACGCAACGAACGAGCGTGTGAAGACTGCTTTCTGGGGTATCTCGAGTACCTCTTAATTTTTATCTTATTTTTTTGACAAAGAACCCAAGGAAAATTGCATCTTTCGTTTTCGAATAATGCTAGAAGGTTTCTGTGCATACCTCCGACGGGAGCCAATCAGGGCCTGTTAACAACAAGAAAACCAGTGATCTGGGGATATTTAACGCGCATTGGCCCTGGGAGAAGCAAGAGTCTTTCATTTCGCATACTTTGTCACCGCCATGGAGCTGGCTGACATAATGGACTTTTACAAGGAGCTGGCTGAAGCAATTGGCAATTAAGTGGTTTGAAGGGGGTGCTTCTGGGCTGCTGTGAAAGGCTTCAGGTGTGAAACGCTTGTTTTCAAGAGCACTGAACAAAATGTCTGGTTGCTTTCAGCACCCCCCTCGTCCTTCCAGAGGGAAGGGCGGGGGGAAGCAGGGGCCGGGGGGGGAGCAAGGACACTCAAGAGCAATTTGCCATTCAACATCTGAATGGCAGGCGCTTTCTTCCCCGCCACCCCCACCCCGCCCCCCAAATCCTTGTGCGGCTGGTGAGGGGGGCAGATTGTGATGGCAAAAAACAGCTCTCGGTACAATGGTAGATGAAGGGAGAGGCAGGGAAAATGAGGCCAGGCAGAATAGACGCCTGAATGAAGGGAAGACAGCTTGATTGTTAATTGTGGGTAAATGTGTAAGGGTTCATGGACTACTTTAAAGCTCTACCCAAGAAATAAGTACAGAGCGTGGGGACATAAGGAGATGGTCCTGACCCTTTTAAGGGGCTATAGTCGTACATCTGGCCCACTTGAAAAAGTAAATTGAGAACTCTTCCAAAAGGTAGGCGAATGCGTATGTGTGTTCGAATCCCATCGCTTACAAGGAATAAAAAAAAAAAAAAAAAAAAAAATCTGGCAACTCCAATTCACACACAATGTGCACTATAAAGTCGACGCTGTTCTTTCAGAGTATTAGTCAATAGGACAAAGATAATATGCAATAAGGAGGCTGTCGAACAGATAAATATTTAAAATATGACTTTTCCTGAAGAATGCAGCCTTCTATTCTAAGATAAAATATATTTGCACTGAAGCTAGCACAGGGGGAAAGAGACTTCAAACGTTCTTCGTGAAGGATATTGTTCCCTTAGTTCTGTTTCATGTCACTTTTCCTAGTGTGACCTTTACTTCCAACATATTGATTTTTTCCTAACCCAGCCTCGCTTTGCAGAAAAAAGGGGTATTGAGTCTTTGAGCTGCTTACATATCACTATTGTACATGCATCTTTAAAGGTGAAGGAGCATCTTTCAGGAGATGACTGTCTGACTGACAATGTGATTAGGATTGTTTGAGGACTTTTCCTTTTAAATGTGGGAGGCCACATGTATCAATGTGGGAAAACAGACAGAGGCAGGCCCAAATCGAGTTATCTTTTAAATGTTTCTCAAAGAGTTCCGGTTTTGCTCTAAGCGATGGTGTCTCAGATAAAGTATGTACTACATAAAATTTAATTTCGTCGATCAAAACTGGAATTCAGTAATTTTCTGATGATTTCTTTTCCGGAGACATACTTTTTTATTCGAAACATAATATCGGAGTTTTTTATTTTTTATTTATTTTTATTTTTTTATTTTATTTTTTTTTTTTTCAGCATTCTCGTTTCCAAGTGGAGACATTCATAAAATAGAATTGCACTAAATGCTATGCCGTGAGGCTGAATTTTTGGCTCATCCCATTATAACCGTGTTATCACTGATGGAAAAATATAGTAAGCAGTTAAAACTGGGTCTTCCATTCTCCTTGTCTCAAGATAACTATTCAAATCATTTGAGATGCTGTAAAATTCTGGAAATTACTCGACAGGAGCCACCCAGTCCTTTCTGTGGCCAGATGAGAGGGAAAAGGAAATGAGCCGCCTTCCCTTTGTCCTATGCCATTCTAGAAAGCCGTTATGACCACGTCAGTCCCATACTGTGGATGGACTAAAAGATATTGCACAAAAGAAAAAAAACGTTTTTGCTTGTTTTTTTTTGTTGTTGTTGTTGTTTTCCTGAGACCTTGTGAGAAACCTAATTCAACTATTCAGTACAGATTCCCTTCATCCGAGATATCATCCTCGGCAAGTTGGATGGATCGTTTGTGTCTAAATTTTCAAACACACTCTGTGGTCTACTTATGGTACCGTTTTATTGTCTAGCCTTCCTCACTGGTCACACTTTAGCCCCGTTCATTCATGTTTGCCTCCTCATATTTTTTCCTCTCCATCATTCTGTCTCCAGGACTTTGCACCGGGCTGATCCGTAATGAGGTCTCAATAAAAGATGGCAGACGGAAACTGACGGTTGCCTGAGGGGATGGGTTGCAGGGTGGGTGAAAATGGAGAAGAGGACTATAGTCCATAATAGTGTGATAAGTTTGCACAGTGACAGATGAGTATGAGTCTTAGTGCGGCGATCATGTCGTGAGCTATATAAACGTCAAATCACTGTGTCGTGCACCTAAAACTAATATAATGGCGTATACCAACTATACTTCAATTTGAAAAATCAAATGAATACATAAAAATAAAGCAATGGTTAAAAAAAAAAAAAAAAGATGGCGGACAGAAAAGCTTTGGAACCCCACTGACACGTAAGTCTCGTCATTTTGAGGAGCTTCTATCAACCCAAAATGTAGTCTCAGATTCCCAGACCGTATAGATGTAAAGCCAATAGTTCTTCACAGTTGTTCCAAGTTTTGCCTTTTTTGAGTCAAAATTGAAGAGAGAAAAAAAAAACGAAGCTTTTCTTTTCTTTCTTTTTAATTTTTTCCATGTCACCTTCCACTCTAGACCCTAATTCCTTCCAGTTCACCCTAGGGGAAACAAAAACTGTAACTCCATTCTGGAAATTCAATTTGCTTAGGGAAATTGTTCAAAACACGACAGCTAAAATATCGCCCTGAGTCGAGGCAGAATCTCTGCGTGGAGAACTCCTCTTGGAACATTAAGACACTTTCTAAATAGTTTTCTTATTTCAATG
>NW_011888815.1:4689552-4704332 GCF_000151845.1 Pteropus vampyrus | reverse complement strand
TGTCGTGAGCTATATAAACGTCAAATCACTGTGTCGTGCACCTAAAACTAATATAATGGCGTATACCAACTATACTTCAATTTGAAAAATCAAATAAATACATAAAAATAAAGCAATGGTTAAAAAAAAAAAAAAACCCACTGACACGTAAGTCTCATCATTTTGAGGAGCTTCTATCAACCCAAAATGTAGTCTCAGATTCCCAGACCGTATAGATGTAAAGCCAACAGTTCTTCACGGTTGTTCCAAGTTTTGCCTTTTTTGAGTCAAAATTGAAGAGAGAGAAAAAAAAAAACGAAGCTTTTCTTTCCTTTCTTTTTAATTTTTTCCGTGTCACCTTCCACTCTAGACCCTAATCCCTTCCAGTTCACCCTAGGGGAAACAAAAACTGTAACTCCATTCTGGAAATTCAATTTGCTTAGGGAAATTGTTCAAAACACAACGGCTAAAATATCGCCCTGAGTCGAGGCAGAATCTCTGCGTGGAGAACTCCTCTTGGAACATTAAGACACTTTCTAAATAGTTTTCTTATTTCAATGGCACACCTGCTCTTCCGTCATAATGCAGCTCATGTGTCTTTTACTTGTCTTTGTTTAGGCAATTACTAAAGTTTACAAATACTCCTTAAAATATAATTACTGTGGATTTGCCAAGGAAGTACCACAGGCTCTATGCAACAGTTTTTGAATTGTGTTGTGTATGTGGGACTGTGTTAGTTTCATTTGAAATCATTATGCCTTGTTCCCACTGGAGCTCAGCAACAAAATTGGAAATGGTGGAAATTATGTCAATCTTTTTTTTTCTGAATTTACACTGACTTTTTTTTTTTTTTTTTTTACTTCCAAACCTCAACCCACAATCTTATTAGCGCTTAGTCACAGAAGAGCAGGAACAACCATGGCGTGTATTAGCTGACAAAAATGCATCATCTCAGGCATTGCTCCCCAGGCCACTTTGTCTTGGTGTCTGTGTCAATTTGCCATTTATGCGTCCGTTTCACTTCTCTTGTGTTATTATCTTTGGAAGTTCTGTGCTTTTGCTTCTTATCGGCACCTACCTATCAAATCAAAATAGATTATTTATCAGTGCGGTCAGCACACAGAACGCCACACTTAATTTATCTTAAGCGTCATTTTCCTCGTGTATTAAATGGGTATAAAGATACTGGCCACATAGGATGCATATGGGGGATTGCAAAAGATAATGCACATAAAGTGCTCGACACACACGAAGATTCTCCATACCTGTTCGCTATTTATAGCTTCACAGTCTCATCCTAGCTGACGATTTCGGCATTTCCTCTGCAGCATTCAGAATGCAGCAGAAGCAAATATCCCATTTTAATATTCATGTCAATAGGGTTTTCCATTTATAGTCTGAATATGAGATTATGAAATGGAAAATCCATTCAGAAGAGTGCATTACCCGAACCAACATTTTTAAACACCAACTCAACTCTCGAAGTACTTTCACACTCGAGTTTCAGTAAAAAGGAGGAAGACGCCATCACTCCCACAGGACTTTGAGCTCCAGCGTTGTAACTTTGAAGCCAAGTACAAAGGCTTAGCGGAGGGTGACAGCATACACCTCCGCACGTGGGGCCACGCAGGAACAGATGCTTTGCATATCACACTTACTGCTGCGTATTCTTATCCCTCAAGGCAGTTAAATGTGTCAGGGAATCCTTTTTTTTTTTACTAGACTTTTATTTAAATGCATAATCAGAGCAGTTACCAGGGAAGAGCTGGTGAGAGAGAAAAAAAAAAAATAGTTCTAGAGTCTTTTATTGATCTAACAGCTGCTTCATGAGCTCTGAAGTTTTCACCCTCGGTGCAAAAGTGCCCGAGTCTATTATTTGCAAATTAATAAGCTGTAGAAAGCAATCCAAGCCTGAAGAAAAAGAACTTGGGTAGTTTCAAATCTGGTATCCAATGCCGAGAATTTAATTCGAGAAACTTCAAAAGCATAAGAGTTCCAAAACTTTCTTCGCATTTTCTCCTGGACCCTGTGCCTTTTCTCTTCACGTTTCACTCTGCTCTCTAACTGGAATGACCCCCATGTCTTTGGTTCCGACCCCAACCTCTCTCTCCCCCAAACTCAGATCCATATTTCCAGCTGCCTTACGTGTGGACAACCTTGAAACACATCAACTCATTTCTCTTCTTACGTTCACTCAGGGACCAAAATGGACGCGATCTCCCAGTCTAGAAAACTCACTTGTCTTAGAGGTGTCTGTTTCTCATCCTTGTGTATCACACGCTGACCCAACGCTCACAGAAAAAAAAAAAAGTAAGGAAAGAAGCAAGAGAGAAGAAGGAAGGGAGGGAGGGAAGGGAGGAAGAAGAAAGGAAAGAAGGAGAGAAGGCAGGCCTCGGAAGTGTTTGATGTACTCTGAATGTCGATCATGCACGTTTCCAGCTCCTGGAGCCTTCTGTCGCTCGTTCCCAGGGAGGCTACAAGCTGCTGCCTTACAGCGGTGTCCCCCACTTAATTAGCATTTTTGGACCCACCGCCATTCAGCTGGATGAGCATTCCCTTACAATTGATTATCGCCTGGAAGTGGCTTTCACAGCTGGGCCACAGATGCCCTGCCCAGGGATCCTGGAACCGGGCTGCTCGGCAACCGGGTTCGGCCGTAATTAATATTTCTGGAACTGTAATTCAGTGGCCTCGGGAACTGTGCTGCACCAGGGGCGAGCCAGTTGGAGGAGGATTTATTACTGGAAAACGGGTGACCCAGCTGAACAGACCGCAGGCTCTCTCGGGTGACAAGAGAGCTCAGAGGCAGTCGCCGTCCTCTACCCATAATGTGAGAGCAACGAAGGGTTGGGAAGACACAGGAAGGACGAGGGGACACAGCCATGACTTATGGTCTAAGGCCGTGGAGGGCAGGAAGGTAGGACGGCCGCTGGCGTTTGGGGCTGGGCTCGCCACTTTTCTCCCTGGCCATCTGCCTGTGGTCACCACAGGCCTTTCCTCTTGCAATCCGGAGCTCCCTACCGGAACATGGACGGGTGTACAGCTAGAAGGACCTCGTGACAGATTTTGTGTGACGCCTTTGACCTGCAGAGGAAAAGAACGAGGCCCAGAGAGCTTCGATGGCTGGAGCTCGGGCCAGTGAGTGGAGATGAGTCAACGCATGTGACAGCTTTCTAAGGACACAGGCCTGGACCGCAAACCCTCCTTCACTGCTTGGGGATTGTGACATGTTAAGGGAAGGCTGTTGACTCACTGTGTTGGGTTTTTTTTAGGAGAAAGACACACACACACACACACACACACACACACACACACACACACACACACACTGATCTGCCTGGAATCATTGGAGGTTGTCATGATTATTTGCTGGCATTCTTCCATGGGTCATTTTTTGTTACCTTCAGTGCTTACAAGCTATGTGAGCTGAATTATGGAAACTAAGCTTCTGTCTCACAGCAATTAAATGAAGACACGAGAGTCATTGTCCCCGCAAAGTTACTGTGAAGTGCGTAGAGCTCACTCAGGATGAGCAGAGCACTCATAATGGCGCCGGGCGCAGAGAAAGCTCTCCTTGAAACTGCTTCTTCACAGCCTTTGCTAAGTAAGCAGAGTTTCTCGTTAGAGAACTCCGACCTCATCACTTGCAAATTTTGAATATTTTGAGCCCCCTTCAGGCCCGAGTCTGAATCCTGAAGTGGACACCTGTGGTCCCTGGTGACCTGACGCCCACGTCCTTCTGCGGCTTCATATTTCGACAGTTCTTTGGGGGCTTCTCACCGCCCCCCACACACATACTTACCTCTTGCCTTCTAGCTGGCCTCTCCCTCTGTATCATTTCTCCATACGCGGGTCCCTCTGTCTAAAATTCCTTTCTTTTCCTTTCTTCGGTGATCACCTACTTACCTATCAAGGTTCCACTTGACTGTCACCTACTTCCCACTTGTAGATGCCCCCACACCGTTCGTGGGCTGTGCCCCCGGGACATGGCCCCATCGTAGGACTTCCAAGCCTGTGAGAACCCTGGCTTACCACCAGTCACCTGCCTAAACTAGGGCCATGTCAGGACAGGAATGTGACATCTATCTTGGTGTCCCCAGTCCCTAGCCCAGCTTAGTGAAGATTGAATAACTCACATCGAATCATGGAAATAAGAGCACAGCGTGTGTGTTGAGCAGAAGCCTTGCACAATTTAAGGACTCAACAAACATGTTCAATGGGTGAGTGACTAAAGACGTGAGCAAAGAGATGGCATTCAGTTTGGGCTCCCTACTTCCCAGCCCAGCTGGGACCCGACGGCGACCATCTAAATCACCAACCTTATTTATTCTCCCGCAGCCCCAACCCGGGGAGGTGTTACATTCTGCCCTCGCTGCTCCTATGGCCACGTGGACGGCCACGTGGACAGCCACGTGGCCGGCCTCTCGACACTTGCCACTAATTCTTGAACCTGTTTTGGATCAGTTCCTACCTCATTCTCCATCTAGAATAGGCTGAACCTTCCCTAGTGTCATCGGGTCCCTTGACCCCACAGGGGGTATCGACACCTCCTTAGGCAACCATCTTTGATCTCCTGCGCTATCTACAAACACACCTATGGCTATATCCATCTCTGTGCCTTTCGCCCTGTCTCAGAGCCAGCACAGGGACCTGCTCTGTTTAAAGCCAGACCTTCTACGTGTACCTTTGACCTCAACCCTTAATCTCTCTTCCAGCGGCTCAGTCTGTTAGAAGTCACCTTCCGGCTCCCACCCACCCCAGAGCCTCAGGGACCTCCAGAGTATGGCTGACTCCTACATCTCCATTTCCGGTCCAAGACCGGCCCTCTGTCGGGAGGCTGAAATATCCAGCCATCGATTTCTCTACCCATCTGGCTGTCCACAGACAATTCAAGCTCAGTGCAGCAACAGCCAAACTTGCCATTCTTTCCCCTAAGCCACCTTCTTCTTATCTGATGACAGTCTCGGTGGCCAGAGCCAGCCACTCTCCCGTGTGTCCTCACAGGGCATCGATGGCTGGTTTCTGCTGACCTCACTTGCCAGCTGTGTCTTGAATGCGGAGCCTCTTTCCGGTTCTTTATCGTTCCTCACAGGGACAGCTGCGAGGGGTTTTATGGGTCTCCCTCCAGTCCGTTCACCTCGATTTCACCCTCCATCTCTCCCTACCAGAGCGAGGCATCTCCAGCTCAAACCTGACCACATTGCTCCATTTATAATCAATCCAGAAGTGGTTTCTCCAGGAACTGTAGGGTAGAAGGCTAAATCCTTCACAGCGCACTCAGAACTTCCCAAGAGGAAGCCCTTTCTCATGCCCCAGCTCCATTTTCTGTGGCGCTGAAGCATCTGTCATCCCTTCATAAGCCATGCTGCTGTCCTACCTGCCTGGGTCAGCCCAAGCTGTGCCACCACCCCCCGCCCAACTCCCAATTCCCCAGGTCTACAAGGAAGTAGAATTCTTACAATGGATTCTTGACTCATTGCTTAGTCACACCCTCCCTTAGAAAAATCCCGAATTCTCTCCAGATTTTTACCCTCCACTTCCAGAAGGTTTGGTTTCATAGTCTCTGGTCCCATAATGCTTTGTGCAGTGCTTTATTATTTTAAGTACCACATGGAACTTCTCCTTCTCTCTCTCAATCTCTCTCTCTCTCTCTTTTTCTCCCTCCCTCACTCCTCCATCCCCCATCTTTCCCCCCAACTGTAGCTCCTTGAGAGCAGGAGCTGTTCCATTGATCTTTGTTTCCCTGCCACCTAGCGTAGCTCGACAAATGTCAGGAGACGACAGTGTTCCCATAGGTTTTGATGACAGTAAAGATGACGTGAAAATATTCACACGATCTACAAGGTCCACTCAGTAGAGTCCGTCTCTATGAAGGAGTCGTTGATGGGGCTTAAAATGAAATCGACACCCTTCGTCCTCCGTCACATCACGTGTCAGTGGGAATCCACCACATTTCACATGCTCAAGAGCCACACGCATCCAGTGGCTGTGACGCTGGATGGCGCAGTGCTCGGGGCTGTTGTCAAAATGACGTGGAACAATGTGTCAAGGAAAACAGCACGGGCGCTGTCACATAGGGGCGCGTCAAACATTTGCTTATTTCTCCCCGCCTGTAACACTAATATTAAAAAGTGATGATATTCCCCCCCACCACCATGAGATTATTTTCCTCTTGGTAGAAAACTACGAAGGAGGAAGATATTTATAAATTTTTTTAAACTGGAAGAAAAAAAACCATACAGTTAAAATGTATGATATTGGTCACCTCAATGAATGAAACCAACAGAATAGAATGAAGGGAAATGCAGGCGTGATGACTGTCCCCCCTACATTCCCGGCATTAGTGTGACAGAGTGGACAGAAGAGACAGTCCCCACCGAAGGAAGGAGCCAGCATCCTGACGTGATGGCTCTGGCTGCATGGTGGCCTCCACGACTCCCTTCCTTCACTGCTAAAGGCATAAGGGGGATAAAAACCTCGGAGTGAAATTTAAGCCACATAACAAATGTTTTGTTCCCACAAATCTTGTTTTCCTCGCAGTGAGGAAACGAGGTCTCTAACTCCAACCACAAATTGTAACGCAAGGTTGGGGAAAATACTCAGGCAGAAAAGCGGAAGGTCTCAAATAGGTTGAAACAAAGAGAGGCCAAGGGCGGGTGGGTGGAAATTAATCTTATTAGGATCGTATATCACGAGGGTGTCAGGTGTGAAAGCAAACGAATGGCCTGTGTTTATCTGAGCTAAACCTTGCGGTTCACCCAAACGCTCACTTCCCAGACCGTTTTTTTTTTTTTTTTTTTTTACCTGTAATAAATCGGCCAAGTCTTCCTAGGGCGTTGATAATAAAGTACGTTTAGGTGCAGTTCGAGATTTCTTGCCGGGTTTTCGATGCGACCATCCTCTTCTACTTTCTCTCTCTCTCCATTTTTCTCTCCCTCTCCCCTTTATCACAGCCGATTCGCAAAGCCTTTTGGAAAGATGAAGTAGGTAGAAATCAAAATAAATGGATTCTATTAAAACCGGCAATGCATCAACTGCTTGATAAAGTGATTAATAAACAGCTTAGGATGGTGATTGATTAAACTCTTTAATCAAAGTGCTAAAGTGACTTAATGTGGAGAGTTTCAACCTGTTCGAAGTATACATTTTCCTGGCCCAAGGTTCACAGTTGTTTATGTAACTTTTCTGAAGTGATGCCTTAGGTCTAACCTTTTGAGAGCTGGACTCTGGAATGTGTGAGGATTATAAAGTATCACCAACTACATTAGCTGCCGAAATGTGACCATGAATTATAGGAGCCTTTCACTAGGCAACAAGTCATTTTTCAGAATTTTGGACGTTTTGATCCAGAAGGTTCTTTGCCTGCTTCACTTCATAACTCTTTAAGCTTTTGGATATAAAGCAAGAAGATGCAAGTTTTCAAAGTCCCTATCGTTTATATTCTATTGTCTCTTTTTCTCCTTTATTGCGTCAGGGGCAAAATGTCGATGCTTTGGGAGGAAGGTTATTCTTACCCTGAAAAGAGTTCTAAATCCGTTACAATGGGTACATGTCATCCAATGTATATAGTTTTCAGCATCGGGCATCATTTTTGACACAATTAATCATCCGCTCACCAATTTAATAAGCCATTTGGCTCTCGAAAGTTCGTGACACCCAAACAGATTTTTTTCGTAACATGGTCCCTAAAGGTTATATAAAAAGATTTAAAGAGTTGAGCTTGGGGAGTATATTAGAATGTGACCATGCATTAATGGGGGAACACTCGTGACCCACACTGCATGTATGCAGCAAAGGCAATTGAAGGAATTTATATTTAATTCAAGACAAAAGACGTATTGCTTCGTGTGATGCACCGTACTGGACACTGCATGGTTGTCAAAACAAAAATAATAGTGAGGATCTTATTATGTAATGAAGGAGATTATACGGGGTGGAGAAAGTGTTTGTTTGAATAACTTAGAAAGACGGTTCTTGTTTTGAAGGATTGACGAAGGCAAAGAAGGGTCGGGAAGTTTGGGAAAGCTTCAAAAATACCATTGCAGTTGATTTGGCTTTGAAAGATGACTAGAAATCAGACAGGAAGCTAGGTGCCTGACAGCAGGACTCTTAGATTTAAACATGATTACTCAGAGGTAGATAAGCATATTTAGAGGTCACTAAGTAGCCCCGTTTGTCTAGAATGCAGAGTTCAGTGGGACATGAGGTGGCCAGGGTGAGTTGACATCATTCTGGAAAGGTTCTCGAAGTGTCCACCGAAGGATTTGCAATGAAGAGTAGACGGTCACCAGAGCAGAGGGACAGGCTGCTTGACAGTTAGATCACGAAGTTAGGACCAGGACGCCTAGACCTAAATCCTAAATGACCTTGGATGAGTCCTTAAGCTACACATGCCTTAATTTTCTCATTTTTAATTGTCGATAATAAGAGTATCTGCTCCACGGAGTTTCTGTGTGATGAGATGATTTAAATCGTACAAAGCTTGACGAATAGTGCCTGATAGTAAGTGCTCGAGAATGACCTTACGGCTATGGCTAATGCAGATCTTAGAATTAGAAGTGCACTTGAGGAAATTTAAACTTGTAGGCCTGTTTTTAAAGACCATTTGGGGAGAGGAAATACAGTTCAGTAGCGTTAAGCGCATTTACATTGTTGTGCATTTTATCTCCTGAACTCTTACCATCTATCGAAACTGAAATTCTGTCCTTATCGAACAGCAACGCCCCATTTTCTACTCCTCTCAGCCCCTGGCACCACGATTCTACTTTCTGTCTCTATGAATTTGACTCCTTCCGGACCCTCCTAAAAGTGGAATCATGCAATAATCCTAGTTTTGTGACTGGTTTATTTCACTGAGCCTAAGATCCTCTAGGGTCACCTCATCATAGCAGGTGTCAAGGTCACCTTCCTTCTGAAGGTCCAATAATAGTCCACTGTGTGGATAGGACACGTGTTTTCCCTCCTTCTATCCATGGACACTTGAATTGCTTCTACCTTTTGGCTACCATGAATAATGGTGCCATCCACATGAAGGTATAAATATCTGTTTACATCACCGCTTTCAACTCCTTTGGGCATACACCCAGAAGTAAAACGGCTGAGTCACGTGGTAATTCTATTTAATTTTTTTTTTTTTTAAGAAACTACCATACCATTTTTCATAGTATTTTACATTCCCACCGACATCTCATAGGAGTTCTAATTTCTCCACGTCCTCAGCAACGCTTGTTATTTTCTGTCGTTTCTGTTTGTTTGTATTTCGTAGTAGACACCCTAATGGAAATGACATCTGTGTGTGATTTGACTTTCATCTCCCTAATGATAACTGATGGTGAGCATCTTTCTATGTATGGGGACACTTTCCCATTGTCCACCAACTGATGCTCTAAGAATTGCCAACACCCATCCGTTTGCCCTAGATTGAGCAGTCTGATGCTGAGAGGCTGTTCAGAGGTCTCCAGCATCGAGGGCTTAGCCACCTTTTCGCCTTTGCTGAAGTCCGGCCCTCACAGGCTGGACTCTGGGAATATCCGATAAGGTCCTGTTCTATCCACATGCCCTATACTCCCTCGCCTCTCTCTCTTTGTATATAGTTCTCTTAGACTGGAATGCCTCTTGTCTAAATCTTACTGTGTCTTCAGACTTAATTAAACATCCTCCCTACTCTTGTGTTAGTCTTGGTCCAACATTTTAGAGAGCTAAATCACCTTCGCTTCTGTTTCTCATAGCATCTATTCTGTTCTACAAATTATCAGTCCTGAGATGTTTGCCTCATGGGACTGTGAGCTCATTGGGCGCCTCCGGGCCTGTCTGATTCGTGAGCAGAGGGACAAGGCTGTGCAGACGGGAAGGGCGTGAGCCCAGGTACGGGACGAGGAGGGAGACTCAGTGTCAGTAAAAACAACGGCTGTGGGATTTACATTCTCACAAAAGTAACGAGGCTTTGTAGACGTTTAAGAAACTGCACAGGGCTGGACTTCTGAATTCTTCAGAGGCTGGAAATCTCACCAGTGAGACCAGGCTTCACATAAGAAATTTTCAATAGCTCAATTGAAACCCAGCAGTGAAGAGCGGAGGTATGGACGGCTTACAGAAAGAGCTTACAGCGTGCCTAGCAGTGCCTTAGAAGCATCGATAAAACTTTAAAATCAATATGTTGATGAAGTGCCAGCCAGAAAACATCGTGAAATCGGCTGATGTTGTCATAGAGCTCTATGTCATCTCTGTCCCATCTCTCGTCACCGTCCCCACGTAACTGAATAGCATAATATCTTCAGAACCTCTGCAGTTCTTTATGGACAAGGCAACAGAAATTCTATTTTTACAGATCTTATTTAAAAATACAGGTAATGGGATAATTAGGGGAAAGTTTAAAAAACACAAGAAAACCTTAGAAACATCAGAAACTATCTAGAGGTTAGCACAAATAGCAATTGAGAACAATCCAAGTGTTTTCTGTTCATAATTTTTTGGCATAAGTGAGACAACTGTCAATATATACTTCGATATATTTCTTTATTAATGAAGCAACCATATCGCCTCACGTTGATGAAAACGCTCTGCCCGCGCCATTTTTAATGGCTGCATAAGTTCCCTTTTAACATAGCTTTTTACAATCCCTCCTATCCTTGGACATTTGAATTGTTTCCTGTATTAAACTGAATATCTATCTATGTACATGAACCTTTTCAAAATGTTTTGGGTTATTTCTTTGTTACAGTGACATGAAGATAATTAATGCCCACTGAATAGAGCCATTTTGAGGATTATGAGATCTGTGTAAAGATGCCTTCCGTACATTTTTATGCATCCTGAAATCTGACAATAAATAATAGAAATTTATTTTAATATTGATAGAATAATAGAAAAGTTGGTAATAACAAGGTCGAAATCAGGGAATCAAAGTTTACTCTAGCCACCGTATGTGACTAAATTGTCATAAAACCCACTTCCGTGAATTTTTTTTTTTTTTTTTTTTACCACAAACCTTTTTTAAAGCTCCTCTCTTTCTGGAATACCGTAAGGATATTATGATTAATTATAATTATATTCATCATATGATATATGAAGATGCACACGCATGTGTACTGATAATTACCCCAAACCATACTGCCAATATTTCAATTTAAATATTCTCAAACCATTCTAAATTCCACAAAATAATGATGTAACAAATTACTTATGATCTGGAAGAACAAACCCAAATGACAATCATCTAAAGTTTATATAAACGCAGAACATTTTTTTTTCATAATTGAAATACAGCCTTTTAGTTAAATTTAAATGAGTTATCAAAAATGTTTTGTCAACTCAATTTTAATAAATGTAATAAAGTACCCTTAAGTCATTAATTTTTACAAGTAATTTTATTATTTTATAAAATTACCTTCAAGCCTCTAAATTTGCACGTGTATTCCTGCCAGTGTCTGCAAACGGGCTGTTTTTTAAAAATATTTTAACTCTTTTATTCGGAGTTTGGAAGGGCTGTTTTTTTAACATCTTCAGTTCTTGAGTGTATTAGTCCATCCTGTTTTCCTCTGTAATGCACCATAGATGGAGCATGAAAATCATCTATTAGGTAGCTATCATAACAATGAGTGATAGACAGTTTCTAGTGGAAAGAATATTGTCTGTTTAACTGAAATGTAACAGCAAGTAAAAACACAACAAAGTGGACCCTTAAAATTCACTGATGATCCCCAGTGCTCAATGGTGAGGAACAGTTCTGGAAATAAAGAGACATTCAGAATTGTTTAGCCGAAGAAAGTGCCTTATGAAGCTTCTGCTTTTAGGCTGAGGTTACCAGAATGGGAATTACTTTTACTGAAAATAAATCACATTGTGATTTACCTTTACTGAAAATAAATCACAAGGTGGCTCAATTCAGCTGTTTAATCTGAGACAAATGACAGATTGAAGAGCAGAGAAAAAACTCTCCGGTTCATCAGGTTTAGAAAAGTAAGAAAGATATTTTATCCATGTTTTAGTCTTTCTATCTGATAATCCATTGTATACACTATAATTTCAGAGTAATTTGAAGCATACAAAGTCTTACAAATAGGTGTTTCTTAAAGTGGCATATAGAAGGCGGTGGCCTAAGGTATTTGTTTAGGAATAATACGTTTTCGGTTTTTGGTTTTTTGGTGTTTTTTACTGTCAGATTTAATAACTTGACCAAAATATATATGCACATATTTTCTCAGACAAAGGAAAAGGTCATGCAATTTTGGTGACTGGCCACATAATGTATTCTGCTTGGTCAAGATAAAAAACTAGCTGAGGTAGAAAAGAAAAAGTAGTTTAGAAAACCATGCATACTTTAAAGTAAGACTACCCAAAAGTAATAAAAATATAAATCTTTATTTTGTTGAACTCTTACTACATGTCTATAAACTGTAAATGTAAATGGGACGTACACACAATTCAGAGAAATGTAACAACTGAAATATATTGAATTTAATAAAGAAATAACTAATGCTTAACAGAGAACAGTGAATCTGCCTAGGATTAGAAAATCTAATAACACATTTAAAAAAAATATAATCCAATGAAATTATTATGACCCCCCACAGAGGTATATTTTGGATGCAATCCTATGGTTTGAACTAGCAAAACACACAAAAAAGTATGTCGTTTTAACTGAAGTCTGTAATTCTGTGGTGTGAAGTCTAGTAATTGACATGCAGGAAGGGTCCAGTGGGGGAAATGCGCTTCGAAGAGGCTGACGTGTGAGAAATAGCCTAAGAAAACAGTACATCCAAGAATCGAAATTTTAGAAATAAACGACATCCCACAAAATGTCACCCGACTCCTCTTCATTAGTGACAACATTGCTGATTGGACGTGGTGAGCAGGAAGTAGCAAACACCGTAGATAACTTATTAAGATGTACAAACCAGAAAGTAAGGAAGGAAGATCATGAATATTCATGAGCCTGCCACCTTGGTGAAGTTTCTGGACGCATAATGATTTGGAATATGATGGAACTTCTCGCTGAGTAGAAGGTAGTTGCTACATCTTACACTGCATGGCAGACTTCTTTGGGTTTTAGGGGCAATGTTAGTGTGCTCATGCAACCCATTTATTAAGTAATCTATAAAGTGGCCAGTTTTCAGAGAGACTCAGGAAAAAGAGCACTTCATTGCCCTGTCTACAATACAGACTGCTCCGTTAAATCATACTTGTGACCCAGAAAAGCCTTCAGTCCTCTGTGTATCTGAAGCCATCGGCATGGAGCCACAGACGTCAGTAGTAAGCTTAACACAGATATTTGAATTAAACCCGTTGGGATGTTGTTGGTTAATAAAATGATGTCGTTTTCAAGTGTACGATTCTATAATACATCATCTGTGTGTTGCATTGTGTATTATACACTATTCACGTTACATAGTAATGTTGAAGTGCAGTATATTTTATTGTATGATAAATTATGTCAACATGTATAATTTCTACATAATTTAGTGAGCAAATATTTTACAAATGACCAATGCACGCTGTTATAAAGTCACGTGTGAGTCAAGCATCCATTCCAAGTGCAAGACACATCGAATATTTTCATGTAACAAGTATATTAATATGATTTAAATTCTACTTTGGTAGAATTTAATGGTAATTAACTAAATTAAATTAGATGGTAATTTCTGCAGTATACATATGACGTTATTATTGAATCGTGCACTTCGAACCTGTATCATTTTATTAACCAATGTTACCCCAGTAAGTTTAATTTTAGAAATGTGTATCTTTTAAAGGAGTTAATAATAAAAAATAAAAACTACCACTCGTCGAGATGGGGTGTAATATCAAAGAATAATATCCACCATTATCTAATAGAAATGCAAAAACAGCCTTCCCTTTCAAGCTAAATGCCATTGTAAAGCTAAGTATTCTTCGTATACTTCAGCGATAGGAACACATTACAGCAGATAATCTGAAAGGCAGACATGATGTTCCAGCCATCTTGCAGTAAGCCAAACATTAATCAAGATTTGTAAAAATGAGAAAGTCAGTGTGACTCTTTCGATTTATTTGTTTTTCCGTTAGAAATGTTAGATATGTTAGCATGTGATGAGTGCAGTAGTATTATTTTTAAATCATTTATTAAACATTGAAAAGCAGTGACCGGTTTCTATTTCTAACGTAAATATTCGTAGATACACCCCTCACTGAACCAAAGCCCTCTGGAATTCTCAATATGATTTAAGAAAGAAAAGGGGCTGGGACATCAAAAATTTGAGAACCGCTGAGCTGCGTGATTGTATCGCCATAAAAATATAAATATAAATACTTATTTAAATTGGGCGATAGTGCTATCGACCAACAGGAATCATTTTTTTATTTATTTCTCAGTCAAATTTAGAAGTAAACATTCAACTCGAAGTAGGAATGGTGTAAGACTCCATTGGTGTAAGGCTAAATTTATGAATTGTGACGATGTGGAAGGTTCGACGAGATTTTATTGCTCGTCGATATGCATTTGAAAAAAGATATGAGGGTTTTTTTTTTTTCCAAAGGTTACCTTTAGAGACTTTTGATGTATTACCCAGCTTTTTTAGCTCGCATATGCATATGCTTTCATCTGTACATTATTTCCACAAATGAGAAGTTCACACATAGCAGGATTTCTTAATTTGTCTTTCGAGTTATTTAAAAATCAGACTGATCGCATTATAGACTTATTACAATCCACCATTTCAGAGAGATCCGCGCAAAGGGCAGTTTTTTTCCCAATATCATGGAGTCACTCTACAGCCAGGAGTTCAAATAACTTCTTCATCTATCTTTAAAGAAATTCTACTAAT
>NW_011888815.1:4676584-4689132 GCF_000151845.1 Pteropus vampyrus | reverse complement strand
AAAAAAAATAATCAGAAAGTTTTACAGAAATGTGCTCAAGCCTTGTATAGGGAGAGAAAAAAAATCTGCAAAGGCTTAGGATAAATTTTAAATGGAAAACACAGCAAAGTTATTAAAATGTTGAAATAAAATTAGCTGAGGATGTTTTAAGAGATGAAATCTTAGAAACCAATAATTTAACATGTGACTCATTTTTATGCTTTCCATGATGCTTAGGTCTTAGATATTAGAGGCAAGAAAAATATACTTCGGTATGTTTTTACTAATTAAATACCATAAATAAATAAATATCTTTTGAAAAATAAAATAGAAATACTTTATAAAAATAAACTGGAAAAAAGTTATGGTTTAGATGAAACATTTGAATTCTACTAAGGAAAATATTAGGCATAATTACATCTCATCATGAGATTTCATTTGTTTTCAAAGGACCATTTCTAAAATTTGAATTTGCATACCAGCAAGCTACATTTTTTACAGACCTTCCTCTGAAATTCAAGTCTCTTGTTCTACCAGAGAAGCAATTAGAACCAATCATTTTTAATGCATCAGAAATAATCTTCACACTTGCTGTTAAGTTAATTAATCACTAAAGCCAAATGCAACAAAATGAAGCTTATTTTGCAAACATGCAAAACATTCTGACTCACTGCCCCCCCACCAAGATCAAATGACATTTTACTAACTACGTTTTCAAAGTCGAGTCCAAATTTTATCTTTTAAAAAGGGTTACCAGAAGTAGCACAATGTCAATGGATGTTCAAAATGATTCGCCTTCAGAAGTGGCGATGATGCGTCTTATTACTCAGATGACATTCGGTGCAGCGCAAAGTTAGAGGACGTGGTTCTTAAAAATATAAACGATAACGTAATTAAGGCATTGCAATGCATGTTCATTTATACCTCATCTCTGCCAATAAGGTTTTGAGACAGTTAACAAACACTCATCTTAGCAAGATAAAGATAGGTAAGTTAGAAAATCATGCCAAAAGCAGGAAAAGTCCTACCACCACCGGGCTTCTTACACATCTGCAGACCAAACTGACACATTGGAGTGAGGGGTTTTCATAATCTGCCTCCCAACCAGGAAGTGTTTGCACCAATCAGTCTTCCCAATAGTTCTGTCCTCTAGGTCAATACGCTTTTTAGTGTTTGCCCGATTAGGAGACATCTCAAGGGGAGACAGACACCCTGAAACATCTAGGTCCCAGAAGTCGTCCATCTCATCCCATCTCTTAAGGCGTCTGCCCCCTCATCATCCTCATGCTTCCTTTCTGATGCCCCATACGTGCCCGCTGGCCCTAGCTCTCATCACCCCACTCACATTCCTTGTAAGCCATTATGATTTCTTCGGTCTTGGGCCTTTTCCTTGGTTATCTCCTGCTCAGACAACTTGACCCGAGAAGCCAATGCATTACCCCGGAACCGATGGGCTGGTCTGTACTTCATTTTCCAGTTTTGTCTATCCATTGATGTGGTATCTGCAAATTAGTAGCCAAAGAACCATTTTATGGTAATCGCCAACGATGCCCTTTTGTCCGTCTCTGAGACATGTTGAAACGTGTCCTCTGACAAGATGCTTGTCCTTTCCATGGAGTAAAGGCAGACACAGAATTTCTGAGAATAGGTAGCAACAGAAAGAAGGATAATCACATTTTTCAACCTCCTAATGCCTAAATGATAATAATAATAAATAGTAATAATAAGAAAACACTTCCTGAATACAGCCAAATCAGGAAAGGAGCATATGGAAAATTAAAAAGGTAAAGTGATGAATGAAGCAGATGATTCTAGTACAATTTGAGAAAGATGGGTACGGTGCCTGTCTCCAACCTATCTCCCAGAAACGCTACCATTACATAGTATTTGTAACTTTTGCAATTTGGACTTAAGCTAAAATTGAAGAAACGATGGACTGTGGGCAGACCTTGAATCTAAGGAAAAAATCAGTTGCTTATCTGAATGGTACATTATCTCCTGCATACGACATTATTTATTCAGAGACAGAGCTTGGTTAAATATTAAACTTGAAGGATCAAGAAAGAAATATTCAGTTATCCAGGCAAGGAAAGCGAAGCAATTATAAAAGGAAAACAATGGATCAGAATGGCTTTATACAGTTGATAAACATACATACCCAGACACATGTATACATGTGTATATACTTATGTACGTATGTATGTGTGTGTATCTATGCATATATATTCAATGCCAGTTAATAATGGTGCAAGGTCTACAAAGTCTTGAGAGGGGAAAAAGTTTGCCCCTCCCCCAATTTTAAACCCAAGGAAAGAATTTGCCTTTCAAATATAAAATATAAATACAATCATCTTTCAAATGTGTAAGCATCGATCGGGCGAACTAGGTAGAAAAATATCACACCACTAACTCGTCCTTAAATAATTAGTCGACATTGAAAACCAAAGAAGAAATAAAACAACATTGGAAGTCGTGATATAATGCTACGGATGCCATTCTCAGGACAACAGATAGTGCCTCAGATAATCCTGATGGAAAAAAAATTACCTTAAAAAAATATATCCAGGTAAATTTCTCTTTGAGAATAAGGATTTTTGCAATTATGTGAAAGCTCAAGTAAACAGCCCCTATGAGACCTGAACAACAACAAAATCAAACCTGCCAAGCGATAAAACTCAGTTAAGTACCAGATTAATCAATAATCAAAAGTGAGCCTTGAACCAATTCATGGTTAGAATTAAGGTTAAACAACTGTGAATGATATGGATATAGAACAGAATCCAAATGCTATATAAAATATAAAAATAATTCTATAACTAATAGAAGCGAGAGAAGAGGGAAGAAAACTTCTCTTAAATATGACAATACGAAAATGTTCCTTTCAGGACAGGAGACCAATGGCCATCATTTATCTAATTATGGCAATTTCTAAAAGATGGGCTTTGGAGTGATTTTGTTGTTGTTGTTGTTGTTGTTGTTGTTGTTTAATTTTTTGGTACTTTGAAATATCATTTAAGTTATTAAATGAAAGTTATTAAGTTAAAAAAACAATGAAATAACTTTTTTAAAGAGAAGACAAATGTAAGAATTAAGGCAAAATCTTTGGGCTTTTGCAGTATGCCTTTATGTTGTTGGACTTTAGAGTTACTTTTTTAAAAACCTGAATTTCTGATAAGCTCTACTTATATATCCAGTGCAGCCTGAAAATAATAAAATTTAGTAGAGAAAACTTTTAGGCAACAGCCACTGTTTTCTAAACAGATATGGTAACACACACACAAAAGGGCAGATTTTAGCTGTCAAAACAAGGCACTGTAATTACTTTCTCGTGTTTTGATTCTCCCTTGTATTATAATCCCGCACCTCTTTGTTTTCTGTCATCTTAATGTTAACTGATAATCTGCAGCTTCTCAACCATTATTCCGTCATCTAACCCCCCTCATTCTCTCGGGACTTTCACATCTAGTGGTTTATTTCTCTGACTCTTATCTAGGCAAGGTTTACCCTCACTGGCTAAGTTCTGCTTTTTGTTTCAAGCATTGGTTCTTCCTAAATCCATTTTTTTTTTTTTTTTTTTTTTTTTTTTTGCATCTAGTAAGGCACAAAGCATACCAATGCTGCCTGCAAGGTGATTTTACCCATTGTCGTGTTGGTTCTGAGCCCTATGGAAAGAAAATATATACAAAGCGAACCGCAATTCTCAGATACAAGAACTTATCAGTCCTTGAAAATACATGTATTCGAAACAGTACAGTTTTATATATTTTTAAAACTTGGGAAGCCATTATGGTTGTACGGAAAAGCATTTGGCTTTTAATTTTCCAAATGATTTTCCTAAGGTCTGATGTTAAAATGTTTGAAATGATAAAACAGATAAATTGGGAGACGGAGGTCATGCAGTAGAATATCAGACTGACCTGGGTTTGATTTGGGGCTTTGTCACTTACTAATCTGGAATCTTGGAGAAAGCATTTTAACGCCTCCGAGCCTCAGCTTCCCCAACTGTAGAATGGAGACTATGATACAGTCACGCCTCGCATAATGACGTTTCGCTCAACAATGGACCGTATATACAGCGGTGGTCCCATAAGCTTATAATGAAACTGAAAAATTCCTGTCGCCTGGTGACACCAAAATTTCATAGAGCAGCATGTTACAATTGCCCAGAGTGCCCAGTGCAGTGACATGTTATATTCGTTTGTGGCCTGTGAGCAATAGGCTAGACCATGTAGCCTAGGCATGTAGCAGGCTGTACCATCTAGGTTTGTGTGGATGTGCTCTGCCATGTTTGCACAATGACGAAAATCACCTAAGGATGCGTTTCTCGGGACCTGGGTAAGCGAGGCCTGGCTGCGCCCATCGGTGACAACCATCATCACGACTTCCAGGATCTGGTTCTCTGATTCTTAAGCTCATGGAGCCTGTGTGTCTTCCTCCCTCCGAGCGAGACGCGCCATGCATCTCCTGGTCCTCCAGCATGCTCAGGCCATGGTTGTCTGAGCAGAAAATAACAGATTCACACCAAGGAGAAAAATTTAATATTTTAGGGAGAAATATTTAATGACGGCACGGTGTCCGTTTTACAGAATTTCATTCAGATGGCAGACAATGCGTCTCCTAACTGAAACATTATTCTTGTTCTCCAACTGCCTCATCGTTGTTTATTACCTCTGATTCTAAATTCATTTCCACCACATCAGAAATAATTTACCCCTGGCCAGGTTTTAAATCAAGAAGATGCATCAGTGCACACTGGTCTGAAGTGATGATGTTATTTTAAATACCGAGGACCGAAAATAAATGGCTCGAAAAATGTTAAATCCAGTTCGAGTTCTCGTCCCATCGCAAGAAAAACATCTTCCGAACCAAATTAATTTAGGAAGTAAGACATCATCCAGTCGACTATGGTGTGACATGTCGTGACTGTCTTGGTGAATAATGCAAGAGGATGCCAACTTCTCCAGGGCATTCTTCACTGAGGAGTAAAAAGAGATGAGGTTTTAAACCCATAGCTCGTCAGACTTTTCCAAAAGGAACGCAGTTTGCTACGAGGTCCCGGAGGGGCAGCCAGTCTCTGAGCTGGGCCATGGCGGGGCTGTCTTGCTGCTTGTTCCCTGTGTGTCGTAGGTTGTGCCTGTGGCCGGAGCCTGTCCCTTGACTAGAATTCTTCTGTACTTCGGTTTCCTTTTGTTCCGATGGCACTTCGCCCAACGGTACTTGACAATGAGTGATGCTCTGAAACCCTGCTCTTTCACACCCTGTGGGTGACCTATAACTTTTCATGGGTAACCTTTGACCCGGGGACTGACAGTTTGATTTATTGTCCGGTGTTATGATTTATGAGTATCTTCTCAGAATAATTAACAGACAACAGGTGGCGGCATAATAATTTTGATTACCCAGCGGTTCATGAAACCACGACAAAGGTGACTTCATTTTCTGAATGAGAGAGGGACAACAATTAGAAATGAGACAAAGAAATGCTTTTATGCCACAGTTTTTGGTCTTTTGTCTGTCACACAGAAGACTTATTTAGGAGGCCCGCATTCTTCTTAGACATCAGGAAGAAATAAGGAACTTTCATTCTGTGAATATAAGAAGACACTTTTCATCACCGTATGGGTAAAATTATTTTTCTTTCTTTGGTGAAGTCTTGATTAATTGAGTTATGTCAAACCTGTCACCCACATCATCTTTCAGCATCCCGTTTTTGACAATGGCCATTGCCCAGAGCAGAATTGATGGTCAAAGGAAGTTTGGGAAAGCATTTAACGTTTTGGAAGGCATTCTAGCATAATCCAACCAACTTTCCTGCTAAATATTTCTTCCTGAGTACGCAAGCAAAAAAATAAAAACGCTCCCCCGCCCAAAGCTTATTTTTATTTTAAAGCCTACAATTAGGAGTCTACGGGGTTTTTTAAAGTAGTATATTATTATGGCCTGCATTAGTTTTTACTTCCTCCTCCACCTTTGGCTTCGTGATATTTTTCTTTAACTGACACCACGTCCCTTTTCTTTGAGCCGAGGTGGCATTCTGACTAGAGATTTTATTATAGACACCTCAGCGTCCTAGGAATTGACCTTTTTTCCCTCGTAAATCTGTAGCACACTTAAGTAAGCACCTGCCTCTAAGACTGCCTAATGCCATTTATATAATACTTAATAAAAATCCAATCAGGTGAGATTTATCCCCCACAGTTCTCCATTTAATCTCTGCCAAAAATGGACCTAAGTGTGGCCAGTGGAACTGAAGTCCATAGGCCTCTGAATATGTGACAATCCTGCCTCCCACCCAGAAGCTGGGTGCTCAGAGCCCTCCCCATGCAAACAAAATACAGTTTCGCGATAGCGATATTACAGGCTTATCATTTTAATTGACTCTGTGACATATAAAAATATTTCTACAATCCTGCTTTACATTATAGTTTAATAACAGCTTAACACACATCTATGAAATATTCATTCCTGTTCCATTCAAATTTTAAAATATCTGATGGAGAGCCCAGTTAATAGATAAAAGAGGGTTCTTGGAATATTAAAGATACTTTGATGCAGGTAGGATTCTCCGCTGGAAAGTAAAGCGCAATTACCATGAGCTTCGCAGATTTTTAGGGTTTTTTTTTTTTTTTTTTTAATTCATAAAGATTCCTTGAACCAAGATATGGTGAATATAAGAGCGATTTTGTGGCGAGTTTTTTTTTCCTCCTCTACTGCAGTTGTAAGCTCCATGAACGACAATTGGAACACAGTCATGTTTTTGAAGAAAAATAACAGAAATAGCAGATTTACATATTTACATTTAAAGGAGTATAGTGATAAAACCTGCACGTTCAGGTAATAATACCACAGTAAACTAAGGAAATGCCCCGTTTGGGTAACAGGTCCCCCCGCCCCCCTCAGCGATGGAGAGCAAGCTGGGGCCAGAGTTTACTCCGGAAACATGATCCATGCGCGCATCATGAGGTCATTTCGGTATTTTGTTCCCCATCAATTTTTAAATTAATTATCTGGAAGCAAGCCGCGGTTAATTTTGGCCATAGACTTTCCGATGAGATGCTCCGACCCCTTCTGCCTTTTGGCTTCTTCTATACAACCCCGATGACACTCGGGGTAACCCTTGACACCAAGTCACAGCCCTGCTGGCCCATCTTCCCTACTCAGCAATCCTTTTGTTGCAATGGGACACATGCCCACTTCCATGTTCCTCTGAGAAACGCTGCTGTCCCCTGCGGCCGAGCCACCTCTGCACAAAACTTATTTTCCAGGAAAAAAGAAAAACGCCCCCTCCGTTTGTCGCCGTCACTTCTGTTTTCCAAACTTTACACCGCAGCATCGTCCCATATGTTTGTGCAGCGCACAAGAAGATTTCTTTAGAAAGCGCTGATGCTAATTATAAATTTCATTTGCATTTTAATTAGAATGGGAGCAAATTAAAAGCGTGGCAGCTGGAGAATTTTGAACGCTTTGCAGAGATTTGGTGTCAGTATCTCTCGTTTTTGACTTTGCAGCCTCTCTATTTGTGTCTATCTTTCCTTCGCGTAAGCACACTGGTGATTTTTCTGCCCTCATCCTTTCTCTCTCTCTCTCTCTCTCTCTCTCTCTCTCTCTCTCTCTCATTCCTCTTCTTTATATAATCTTTCCATTCGTCCATCCCCTCCCACCCAAGGATCAGGTTATGAATTGTTTCTCTTTTTCGCTGATAAACGGCGTGGGCTTGTCTGGTGACAGCATACGGTGGACAGCAGTGACAGAGTGGCTATTTAGAGTTTTTTAAAGTCCCTTCTAGAATGACTCAGTGTTGCTCTACATTCGTCATACAGGTGAAAACCTAATATTTTCTCTCCTTGAATAAGGGGGCTGTTTATAGTCCTTTGGCCTCTATGTACCCCAAATTTTGATCGGGATGATAGTGCCTGTGAATGACTGGAGGTCGTGACTGCAGGTCTTTGGCGCCTTAATAAAATATTCATCAGGCATTCTGCCTTTCTCCCCACACCAGGGAAACGAAGCCATTCGGAGTTTACCTTTGGGCAAGAGACTTGTGCTGTCAGCCCGTGAGGCGCTGGGGCAGCACAGGCTACGGTCGCCCTGTCTCTCTGAGCTGTCTCTCGTTTGGGATGTGAGCGTGTCTGTTTTTAGCACTCACGTGAGCGCGTTCAGTCAGTTCTGTCGTTTTCCCTATGTTGTGTCTCCATGGTCACTTTCCCTCCTTCTGTTCGCTTCCCCCACGGTGTCCTTGCTCAATAATTTTCATTAATTGATTGACAGCTCTGATAGACCCAACTAACCTCTATGCCGCTCTCATGTCTGTTTTTAAATAAGTACTTGTACGTCCAATGACCTTGTCGCCTCATCAGCTATCAGAAAATGAGCATGCAGATATGGAAGGGGCTGATTAGCAAAATAAGCAATAGAGCTCGTTTCTGGCTGACGTCCACAGCGGGCAGGGACCATGAAACTGTGCCATTTTGCATGTCTTAGAGTAGCAAAAAATAAAATAATAAAATAAAATAAAATAAAAAAGAATTAACGAGAAACAGGCGACGCTGCATCTCACCCGTGCCCATCATTTTGTCACCCAGAAGGGTGACGAATAGAAAGGAGTCTCCTGTGTCCCTCAGCATCTTGGGAAACGAAGGCTCTTTCCCATCACCCACATCGCTGGCTGGCCTCATTGAACCTTGAAAGCAAACAGTTAAGTTTGGGAGAATTATTCATCCTAATAGGAAGACACAAGCAGCTTGTTGCTAGTGAATTCTGTGTGTGTGTGTGTGTTACTTCCTTTCCCCTCTATATTCTTGATTTTGAGGTAAACTGGATATATCTCCAGCCGTTAAGACCTATGGTTACCATGTAATTAGCTTCACGGCGCTCATCTATGTAATAAGCAGAAAAAGACACTTCGATGTCATCTAAATCTCAGCACTTCCATTATTAACTAAAATAATAGAAGACAAGGAAGCGAGCCATGTCTGATAGTATCAAAATACTCATTTTGATCTGTTTTAAACATGCAAAGTTTTACCTAAAAAGTCATATCTTGCGATCAGACCGAAATGGAATGAGATCGAATTGCTTAGTAATGAGAAATCACATTTTTTTCACACTATAAAACATACACACACACACACACACACACATACACACACGCACACTCATGCAAATGATTAGATGTATGTTTTATAATTTCAAATAAACTTTAGTTGCTATTGCAACTCGCTTTACTCAATTGGACAAATATTTATTTTATACCTTTCATGTCAAGGGCCTTGAATGTGATTTAAAAACAACTTACATCACAGATGCTAATAAAGGCAGAATTTCCTGAAGGAGGAATTATTATATAAATATCATGTATAAGTTACACCAAGTTTTAGAAGCTGGAGAGAGCCGAAACACCAAACGAGCTATCTTGTTTGTTGATTGGCTTGACTGAGGTAGTTTTGAAGATAAGGCCAGCCACAAAATTCAGTTCTTTAAAATTTGCATCCAAGAGAGTTAAAGAAAAAGCTACAACTAACGCTTTCTTTAAGTCAAGAGGCAAATAGGTAGCGTGTGCCAAAAGTAACATTTTAATAGTGATGTCAGAGGTGTCTGAGACTGTCGGAGTTTGATTTTCTGAAATCTAAACTGCATTGTAAAAAAAAAAAAAAATGTATTCTATCTCTAAGTTAAACAGCTTCGATGAAAAATAATTCTGCTTCTTCGATTTGTAATTCTCATTTGTCGGAGAGTTAAATCTCAAACTTTAAAAAGCAGGGGTGTCTGTGTGATGCTGGCATTTTTTAAATGTTAATAAGTATATTGCCATCAAAGAGTAATTGTTGAAAATAGTGGGTAATGGTATGCAAAACGGTGGCCGTGACTTACCCTAATTAAGGAACACCATTACAGGACAAAATGGTGAAAATAAAAGTTATAATTTCCGTGCCACCAGAGTGTCCGCCACTTGCCTTGTTCTGAGCCAAAACGTGCCCACTGAGGTTCAAAAAACCGTACATGTCAATTTCTTGGCTTGAAAAGGAAACGCACCTTTTCGGTGGCATTTTGAAATGGACAAAACAGTTTTCTGAGATAAATCTTTTTCATTGCCACTTGGAAAGGTTTAGTTTTCCTTCGCGTCATTTTTTTTTTTTTTTTTTTTTTTTGCAGCTGTACAAAAACACTTTCATTAACCCAAGAATGGATTATTTTGGAGTGCTAATTAATTGATTCTTCAAAAATGCCAATTGACACACTCGCAGGCAAAACCTGATCTAAGCAAGTATGTTAATGAAGCTATTGTACGTATGGTTCTGTGTGAATATCAGACCATCTGAGATGAGGGAACTTTGCCATTACGCTCCTGGCCCTCTCGTGGGCAGCTAATTAATATGAGCGGAATATGACAGTTGTACTTGTACGTTCGTACCGCCTGACAATAACTCTATAAAATTACATTTCAGCTAAAGAATGGAAACAGTGTTAAATACCATTATTTGCCTTCCTTTGATGTCTCAGAGTCATTATGGAAGCAATTACAGCAGTTTCTCTGTCTGTGTCTATGGGGTATTTATTATCTGTATCTGTCTGGATCCTTTGCCAGGTGGAGAATATATGGCATATTAAAGACAAGGGAATTCAGCTACAATTATCAGGATGGGAACAGAGAAAGAAACAAAATCAGAGTTTTGCAGATGATTCTGCTGGAAAACAGTAATTTAATATTAAAGCCTCGTGATCTGGAGGGAACTTGCGGGCTCTTTTTTATTTAAATTAAAAAAAAAAAATTCTCCAGGTTCACAAGACTCATGAATCTGAGCAAAATTAATTAAAACCAATAGGGAAACGGAAAACACAAAAACAAAAGGAAAAAGGGGGAAAAAAAAAACCACTCAGGGCAGCAGCAGAAAACATATTTTGCTTCTTAATTACAAGTGAACGGTCTGCCTTTCCACCAGCTCTGTGCTAACGGGTGCAATGCTCAAGATGGATTTTTCTTTCCCCGGATAAAAAAAAAAAAATTACCCGTGGTGTTTTTTCACACACAGAGCGACAGACGCCAGTTTTCAGGTCACCTCCAAAATCATCCCCACACCACTGGAATCTGGTGTGACTCAGACGCATCCATGTGTATCAGCTGAACTCTCTATCACAGAAAGATGTCTTTGGACTTCAAAGGACATTTGTGATTGACAAGCAAGGTATGGATGCCGACTGCCCCATGGAGGAGATTTTTCTCCGGGGCAGTGTCTGAGGACCGGCCTCCATATGATTTAATTCAGAGAATATTGATTATGCGCGCTCCCTATGTGTTCAGCATTCTGTAAATGCAGCAGAGAATGAGCTGGAAAAGGCGTGGGGGGTAAGATCTCTGCCTGTGAGGAAGGAGAGAGAGCCCAGCCGTTTCTGAGCCAGGCAGTGGGCAAAGCCCAACGACCAGACCAGGTGGCTCCTATTGTCACTGTTTAGAGATGGACAGACCAGGATGCCGGAAAGGGAGGCGATTTGTCCAATGTCACACAGTTGAATGGCGGAGTGAGGCTTCAGACTCAGCTTCTGTCTGGCTCCAGTGTCTTTGTCTCTCCACTAGTTTATACCCTACCCTCCAGAATTCTTAACTAAGACACGAAAATAATCTCCTATACGATGAAAATGAAAGATAGACTTTGTGAATAGGAAATTACTACAGAGATATGTATTTATTAATATTGCTGTTCTGAGAAAGAATAATACATGACAGGTTGAAGAGATTGGCTGGTTGGAATGAAGGGCCGGTGTGCCTGGCATGCCGTGTCCGTAAAGTTTTGTACGATAGGGCCGTGCGTGTCCCCAGGAGAGAGCAGAACGCATTTGGGTGGGGACAGCGAGCACAAAGATGCTTCACAGAGAGAACCTAGAACACTCCACATACAATGGTCAAGAGTTAGACAATCTCAGCTACAATGAATGATTCTCTTTTCCTCCTTCTCCTCCTCCACCTGCTACTGCAAAAAAAAAAAAAAAAAAACAATCTCAGCTACAATGAATGATTCTCTTTTCCTCCTTCTCCTCCTCCACCTGCTACTGCAAAAAAAAAAAAAAAAAAATCCTTTTTCTTTTTGACAAGTGCATTAGAGAAGTCAATCCACAGCCCAGAGCAGGAAGTAGGCCCTACTCATGTTCCAGTCAGTGCTCACCGTAACTTCCGTCTCCACTGACAAATATAAACTCGTTTCAAGTACTGTAAAAATAGTCAGCTGCCGAGACATTTAACCGAGGGCTGAACTGGACGGGGGGCTGAACATGGACATGAGACGATGTCACCTAGTGTCCGGGAAAATATATTTACTTGAAGGGAAGGTCCCTGGCAACATTTGATTTTCGTCCCACCGTAACTGGGTCTTGGCGGAGTTCATGATGCTGGCAATACCAATACGTACAAAAACTTCACATCCGAATTGAACCAGTCTACTCCTTTGTCTCTAAAACGGAAAAAAAAGTTTGTATATTTTTCAAGTGTGTGACTCAGATATTTGTGCTAATCCATAAACAGTCAAAATCGCGACCAACTTGTGAGAAGGGGAAATTGTACAGGCAAGTAGAGTGAG
>NW_011888815.1:4670702-4675569 GCF_000151845.1 Pteropus vampyrus | reverse complement strand
CCTGTAATTCATTAAGTACCAGGTTGTCCTGATTGTCCAGCTAAGATAAAAGACTTTTCCTTTGGGATTAGTTTTGTCACACACGTCAGGACGTGAGATGATTTGTAGTGTGAGCAGACCCTCGGACCCTGGCTGCAAACTCAGGTATAAACACCTCTCCCGGTCGTCGCTAGCACTGCTTTTGGCTCACCTGATCAATAACTCTAGCTACAGAAAGCATCAGACATCTCAAAGACATCCCGAAGGCGCAGGTCACCAAAGGGAATAAAAGGCCGCATAAATTTACGTTTTCTTTAGGCTTCGCGGACTTCGTTGTAGGCCGGAGGCCTACAAAAGGCCAGAGGTGATTGGGATGCTTCAAATTATAGAGTTCCAACAACATTTCTTTGTGAAATGGCTTTTTGAACCTCGAGAGGAAGGAATTCTAGTTCAGAGTGACAGTTTCCCGTTTTGCAACCTGCATTTTCTCAGTAAATAGGTGAGAAGGTACAAAAAAAAGAAAAAAAAATGATACCAGGGATACTGAAATATACATAATAATAACAATCATATCTTATTAAGATTGAAAATAATGCAAATACTGGGTGTTGACAAAGGTGTGTTGGGGGGGTGGCACTCTCATCCATGGCTGGTGATCGTGTAAATTGAAACATTTTTCTTGAGGGCAATTTGGAAATATGTAGCAAAGTCCTAAAAAAAAAAAAAAAAAGCATGCCCTTTCGCTCAGCAACTTCACTTTTGGGGCTCTGTCTTAAGGAAATCATCAGAGATGTGTCTAAAGTACATTTACACAGATTATCATCATATCATTACTTATAACAGTGAAATAATAGAAATAAGCTGAATATGTAATAGGAATTTGATTAAGTAAATTCGATATGTGAACTACTGATTAACTGTTGCAAATCATACGTGTGGGCATATTGCCGCATGAGCAGAGAAAACGGACTAGAGAAAAAGAAAGAATTCTAAAAATGAGCGATGTAAGATTAAGAGAGGACTAACATCACCCTTTTTTTCTTTCTCTGTTTATTTTTGGCGCATGTGAATCCTTTGAAAAAAGGTATGAGCAAATGAGACAAAAATAAACCTTTAGTATGACCCGTGAGGGTAACCGAAGTGTTCATACGTGTGTTTTCTTACCTGTGATGTCCAAAAAGGTATGTGACAGATAACGTGTTGTTACCTCCATTTTCCAGAAGAAAAAGGTGAGGTCCAACGATTTTAGACAATATCTTAAACTGAGTCTGTAACCACAGCTGATCTGTGCCAAAACTTGCAATTAGAATTAGTATCAAAGGATGCAAATGAGATAAACTAATAGTCTGTAAATTAATGAGAAGATACATCCAAGAGTGAATCGAAACAGCAAGACGCTCACTTTTTTGTTTGTTTTACGTTTTGTGCACCTTAATTTTAAAACATCGAATTTCAGTTAGCGTAAGTCATGTTAGGCTGTAAAATATGTCTTTTTTCATTAAGGGTTAAGATGCTTAGACTCAGAAGATAGGAACGAATTGTTAATATATCACTTTTTAGAAGAAACACATTCTGACATTTGTTAATTAAACTTTTCTTAAGGTTTAATGCATTGTCAAGATAGAATATATTTTCAGGAAAGCCTGTGATCTTACCAAGCTTTAAAATAATCCAAAAACTAGTTTTGACATTCTACCTAATGTAGATAAAAGGGTATTTTAAGCTCATGCAAATCTAAAGAAATGGGGAAATTTGATTCATCCCATTAATTAGTAGTAACGACATAACGAGAGAGAGACATCGCTTATTTTCTTCTGAAAGGATGATTAATGCAGGTTTAAAAGCCTGCATGGTTTTACAAAGTTAATACTGTTTAATTATATGAGATTAAAATGATATCATAACCATGTAGTTTATTTATTGGCGTAGATGAGGCCAAAAGTTACACTGTTTAAGCGAGATCACCTTTTGCATTTTTGTCAATATTGAATAAACATGGCAATTTTAAGTTATCTATACGAACGATATTTAAGAGGTTTCTCCTGTCTATTAATTTTCGCTTACCCAGTCATTTCCTTAGGGTCATCGTTCCGTACGATGGAATGAGCCGAGACAAAAGCGAGGATAAGACCCACATGCTGGACATTATCGGATCATAGGAAAGGTGTTTTTTGAACAAAAGCTTCCTACAGCATGCAGAAACGTAACAAATATGAATGGCCTGATGGGGGAAGCGGTTAAAACACTGTTTGGCTCAGCTTTACAAAGAAGCTGAGAAGCGTCTGCATCTGATCACTTTCCAAGTGTGGGGAGAATGGAAAAGCTGGGAGTTGAGATGCCAGCATGTCTTCTTGGCCATGTGACCTGGCATCTCAGTCTCTGAGGCTCAGTTCCTTCATCTGCATGACAGGCAATAACATGCTGTTGACATGGGCGGTGTGTAGCGCCGACGATGCATTTGACATACGTTGTGGCTACAGTTGTGTAGGAGCGAATCGAACCCAACGCGCTGTCAACAAAACCACGCACCTGCACACACACACACACACACCTGTGCACACACACCTGCGAGCACACACACAAGCGTGACCCTTCACTGTCTTTTCCCTCACGTCTTCAATTCATGCAGTTGGAGGCCCAGGAAGAGTTTAAGGTCCCAGCTTCTGAAGCCATAACTAGAAACCCAAACTGGACATATCTCTACGCAAAATGAGATGGTACGGCGTGAGGGTCCACAGAGAAAGTGGATTGAAAAATATCTTAGTCTCCAAGTCCATATCTGTAGCATTTCCTTGAGACTCACCTGGGCAGAGAAAGCATTTCCTCTTTGATCACAGCCTAATGGGATTTAACTTCTGCTGGTGTTTTAAACAACTCCTGCTCACAGCAGGTTGCGTCGAGATCTGTCTGAAAGTCCCCAAACCATGAAATTCACAAAGGGCCCTCAAGATCAGCCCTGTGTGGACTGAGTCTCAAGGACTCTGCCCCAGGAAGCAAACTTGTCCCCTAAACCCCAAGCTGGGGCACACGTGCCCGTCCCACTAAACCCCAAACTGGGGCACACGTGCCCCGTCTCTTCAAACCCCTCACCTTCCTTCCTAAGTACATCACAATCGTCCCAAGCTTTCTTCCACCTCCTTTCTAATTTAAAACAAACAAACAAACAAACAAAAAAACCTGACATTTGTATGTGCCATTTCGCAATCATTTTATTCCAAAGAGCATGAATTGAGCATGCACGCCCAGTTCTGAGCTAATCACCAGGAATCCAGAAATACATTGAGAGACAGCCTTGCCCTCCAGAGTACAAGAGATTTTGGGGACAGCGAAGAGCGTGGGAAACTTTAGTATCGGCTGGGGCGGGCCCTGAGCACACATCATGGATAGATCATTCCAGATCTAGAATCCCACACCAAGAGGCTGGTGAGGAGGGGACTTTTCTGGGGGACTGGCTCAGTGCCATCGCAGTGGCAGGACTCAAACTGCCTCTGGGGACCCGGCTGTTAGTGTTTGATGTGGCTACTTCTTGCCATTTCCAGTTAAGGGCCAGGTGGTAAAGGGGGAAAGAATGAGAGATCGCCCGACACTGTTTGTTCCCTTTGTGATGGCCAATGGAAGAGCTTTGGGGTGCGGGCACACTCTAAAGACTGAGATTCCTGATGCTCAGGCGTTAGATTGTGGGGGAAGCAAGGAGTTTCTTACGGTCACCGGCCCTGGTGGGCTGCGACCTGGGGGGAGTCAGATGAGACCGCCTCCCTGTGAGTCTTCTAGCTCCTTCCTTGAGTTGGGGTCCAATCTTCTCTGCGAACAAAAGAACAAGAGGGTGATAAGGGACAGAAAGAGACCTAGAAAAAGACACCCAGATGCTGGCGGGGAAGAAAGGAGGACGGCGCTGCCTAAACTTTGTCACTCTGTGGTGTGCGTGGGGAAGATGAAGCGAAGGGCACGTTTGGGTGCAGGGATGTTGGGCCGAGGTCACGCAGCTGCCCTGGAGCCAGCAGGCACCATCATCTTTGAAACACCAGGGACCTATAGCGAGGGGGAAGCTTTTGAGAAGCGGTTTCCAGCAAGAGAGACAAGGGAACAGGCGAAGGTGAATTCAGAGGCAGAAATAAAAGCAGACGCAGAGAAAGGGGGTCCAAAGCAAGCTTGGTCTCGGCCACAACGTCCCCTCCAATTTCTACTTTCCAACAGGAGCAGACATGTCATCTCGGGAAGAGCGAGGAGCAATTGAGGAGTCAGGAGCGGCACTTGAGATTGAAAGAAAGGGACATTGGGGGTCAGGGACAAGCCCCGTCTGGACTTCTTCACGAGGGATGTCCTCTGTCCCTCCCGCCACCCCAGAGAGCGACCGTGCACGTTCGGGAAATGGAGGAGGAGGAAGACGGGACACCACAGTGCTGGCTTCGGGAATGCTGACGGAGCCGCCACCTACCTCTCTTTCTCTCCAGGCATGCTGGGCCCGGGAGGCCTCCAGCTACAGGGACATGTCATGGCTTCTGGGAACTGCTGTTGGGAGGGTCTAGGAGGGAGAAGACAGAAGCATCAGGACGTTGTCCCCTCAGTGTTGGGAGCCCGTCTGGAGCCCGAGTCCTGGGCCCAGCCTCCCGCACTGTCCTCCTGTTGTTGAGAAAAGCTTTTCACCAGCCTGAGGAGGCAGCACCTCGGGCTGGGGGGACACGAGGTGATGCTTTCCCGTGCTTTCTCCGGACCTCCAGCCTGCTCGGGTGACCTGGGCATGTCCCTGGTCCCTCACCATGCCCCTCTCCAACTTGACCCCAGCCTGAGGTCTCAAGGGGACCCCGACAACTCACATTAAAGGACCAAAGAATGCTGGAGTTGGAAGTGTGTCCTTCCCAGACGGAAGTGGATAGAAGCCAGTCCTTCA
>NW_011888815.1:4664577-4666437 GCF_000151845.1 Pteropus vampyrus | reverse complement strand
CCCAAGAGAGAGCCATTCTCGTGCCGGCCCAGGGGACCCCTCAAGTGGGACAAGGCTCCCCAATTCCTCGGGCCACAGAGCTCGGATGGCGACAGGCCCCTAAATAGAGACCCTAAATAGAGACAGAGGCTGGGCGAAGGTCCAGCCCCCAGCGTGGCAAGGCGGCTGGGGGAAGAGAGGGGTGGCGGAGCGAGGTTTGGGCTCTCGGAAAACGGTCCAGGTCCCAATCCAGTTCCAAAAGGGAACGGCGGCCTGCGTCAGGCGGCGCGTGTGGCGTTTCTGGTCACCCAGGTTCCCAAGGTGGTTTGCTCGGAATCAGCAGCTTTGAGTATTTGGGAGGTGCAGGGGGACTCAGCAAGGGGGTCGCCAGGTGACCCCGCTGAGGCTGCCACGTGGACGCAAGCCTTCCTCGTCTGCTCCCCCCCTTACTCTTCAAGCACTCCACAGTTATTTCTTCATTCACTCATGTGTTTTTCACCAAACAGCCATGAACTTAGACTTGGTCCCAGAGACACAAGGATGAGTGGGACATAGTCCCTGCTGTCCGATTGCCCCCTGCGTCTCAGGGACAGGCAGAGTCCTAAATATCGGGGGTACGGGGGGGGGGCGGATAGAGAGAGAGCGGTGGTCGTGAATGTTCGCCACAGCCTTTGCTAGACCTCAAATATCAATAGTCTTTCTCCTGTGTCGTACCTCACAGAAGACTGAAACCACTTGACATGGTGAAGACAGCTCAAGTGTCACTGGAAAACTATCTCAGAAAATATTTGGGGGGTGGCAAACAGTGAGCTGCGCCTCTGCTCACGAAAATGTCGTATTCTTAAAGGACGCCTTGGCCGTCCGAATTGCCTTCCTCTCCCTTTATGCGCGACTGTTATTTTGGAGGCCAAGAAAAATTGTTGAGGTCATATGTCCAATGTGGAGACTGTACCCCCAAAGACCTGGAGACCCCAGGTTTGCAAGCAAGGGATTTCTGAGGCTGCCACATGGGCCAGGCAGGGACGAGCATCAGATGCTTCCTGAGACCAGCCACGGACGGGACAGGCAGAGGGGGAGCAGGGAAGCCCCCAAGAGCCAGGTTTTGGGGACGTGGTGCGTTCAGGGCCTGGGGTTGTGTCTGGAAGCTGTCTCCCTGTGTCTCCAGTTACAGAGCAGACGCCGGGGGCTGGTCCCGAGAAGGTGGGGACACCCCGGGTGGCGGCCGGTCTCACCGAGGGGGACCAGGATGCGATGGGGTGGCATTGGGGTATCATCAAGATGGTGCTTTCTCGCAAATGGGACTAGAGGTGTGGGAGGTGGGATCAGAGACGAGTCACAAGAGTCCAGGTGTGAACAAGGCGCCCCAGTCATAGGGGGAAAAGGGGGACACAGACCGAGGCAGGAAACAGCTGGCCACGCTCCGCCCCGGGCTCCCGGCTCTCCAGAAGAATAATCAAATTCTCGGGGTCTCACGGCTCAAAGAGACAGAAAATGAAAAATCGGGAACTTTCAGAGTAGCGTGGAAAAAGGGCCAGGGAGAGTGTTTCTGGGATGGGATTGGCCAGATTCTGTACGGTGCGGAGACGTGTCCGGTCCCCGCCTTTTGTGGAGTGACTCGTGTTCTTGGCCGCTAATTGCCCTGTGACTTTCTGGCCTGAGGAGATCAGATGAACCTACGGAGACTAAAGAGTGGCAGGACAGACAGACAGTCGGGACTGGAGGTTCTGAGCGGACCAGATACGACTTCTTCTCTCTTTCAATCAAGCCGCGTACCTAGCGTCTGGCTGGGCTGACCCACTTGCACCCACCTGTGAAAATCATTTGTGGATGAAGCGCACAGGTGGCATACCCTCGTGGGATACCCTGGGCCTTAGGAGGCCC
>NW_011888815.1:4662930-4664527 GCF_000151845.1 Pteropus vampyrus | reverse complement strand
GAGAGGCCACTGCCTCTCAAGAGGCTCTCTGGCCCACCAGCTCTCCTGCCCCAGGAGCCCAGTGTCCTGGGCGGAGACAGCCACGGGCAGAAATGGGAACTGGAATCGGAGGCCGGAGGAAGGGGTGTCGTGTCACTCCATGTGACTATTAAATGGCTGTCACCATTGCTCAATGACCGCCGGCCAAGTAGAAAGAGTTGGCTTCGGGGATCTCTTCGGGCAAGGGGGTTGGGGACATTTCACTCTGGTGCTGCTATTGGAGAATGCTCACCTGCATAGAGACCCAGCAGACCCAGGAGGAAGCGTCCGGTGGGACGGTCCCATCAGAAGACAGTCCCAGTAAACCGATTCCCAAGGGCCCACGAGCCAGTGACGTCCCGACGGGCCACTTAACTTCTGGTATTCATTGGGGAATTCAGCCATCCATAAAATAAGCTCGTCGCTTTATCAAATATTTTTTTTTGAGCTTTCGCCCGGGCAGTGGGGATACAAAGATGAATGAGACGAAGTTCCTGCATTCGAGAACCTTCCTCCACAGTGAGAAAGGGCAGATTGACATGCTGAGAATGGAAACAGGACACAGGGCCTGGGCGGTGGCTCAGGTATTCATCCCCCATCGACCCGGCTGACATGAATAAGTCCTCAGAGAAAGTCGGCATTCGAATAAACGCTCTAGGAGAATCCTATCAGGAAATAGTGTTTCCTGTGATCGGGCAGGATGGTGGAAACTAGAATGTTCTTTGTCCGCTCAAGAGTTGAGTGCCTAAGAGAAATAGGGGGGCAACGAAGCTACTTGGGGACTTTATAATCCAGTGGGTGTAGCCTCTAAGAAAGCCACGCCCCCAAATGCTGGAGACCCAGCGTTTATAAGGGGTTCTCAGTTTACCACGTGGGCCAGGCCAGGACAAGGGTCGGATCCTTCCTGAGGCCAGCCGCAGGACGGGCAAAAGGGGGAGCTGGGAATCCCCAAAGGGCCTGGGACTGTGTGTCCCGAGAAGGTGGGGACACCCCAGATGGTGGCCAGTGGGGAGTCTCAGGGACTCTCAGAGGGGACCAGGATGCGGTCGGGTGACATTGGGGTATTGTCAAGATGGTGTGCTTTCTCACAAATGGGGGGCAAAGCCTGTGAGAATGGGAAAGAGAGCGGGAGCTAGGTTGGGGGTCACATCATCCCCGCTGCTCCCGCCATCATTTCTGGGGAAGGGATTGGAGCAGAGGGCCACCTGATCAGGCAGCTCCAGACTGGGGAGAGGCAGAGATGGGCAGGAAAATGGGCTAGAAATGCTGAGGTCTCACCTGGGGGAAGATATTGGGGTGGCGGGGGGAGAGAAGTTCGAAGCCAGCCGGGCGCCCGACGGAGGCAGAGGCTGGAGGAGGCGGCTCTCCCGCGGGGAGCAGGGACGCTATTAGGGTGTCCGTGCTGCGGGTGCGGACGCGCGGTCAGCCCTTGTCGCCTGAGGCCCCCTCCTCGGGACTAGATGCCTCGGAATACAAAGCAGAGGACAAGCACGTGGGGCAGGCCGGAGCAGGTGGCGCGGGGCGGGCCTCCCGTGGGGGCAAAGCTCATCCAGCCGGCGAGCGGCCCCCTGCTGGGGAC
>NW_011888815.1:4640517-4661800 GCF_000151845.1 Pteropus vampyrus | reverse complement strand
GGGGGTGGCAAACAGTGAGCTGCGCCTCTGCTCACGAAAATGTCGTATTCTTAAAGGACGCCTTGGCCGTCCGAATTGCCTTCCTCTCCCTTTATGCGCGACTGTTATTTTGGAGGCCAAGAAAAATTGTTGAGGTCATATGTCCAATGTGGAGACTGTACCCCCAAAGACCTGGAGACCCCAGGTTTGCAAGCAAGGGATTTCTGAGGCTGCCACATGGGCCAGGCAGGGACGAGCATCAGATGCTTCCTGAGACCAGCCACGGACGGGACAGGCAGAGGGGGAGCAGGGAAGCCCCCAAGAGCCAGGTTTTGGGGACGTGGTGCGTTCAGGGCCTGGGGTTGTGTCTGGAAGCTGTCTCCCTGTGTCTCCAGTTACAGAGCAGACGCCGGGGGCTGGTCCCGAGAAGGTGGGGACACCCCGGGTGGCGGCCGGTCTCACCGAGGGGGACCAGGATGCGATGGGGTGGCATTGGGGTATCATCAAGATGGTGCTTTCTCGCAAATGGGACTAGAGGTGTGGGAGGTGGGATCAGAGACGAGTCACAAGAGTCCAGGTGTGAACAAGGCGCCCCAGTCATAGGGGGAAAAGGGGGACACAGACCGAGGCAGGAAACAGCTGGCCACGCTCCGCCCCGGGCTCCCGGCTCTCCAGAAGAATAATCAAATTCTCGGGGTCTCACGGCTCAAAGAGACAGAAAATGAAAAATCGGGAACTTTCAGAGTAGCGTGGAAAAAGGGCCAGGGAGAGTGTTTCTGGGATGGGATTGGCCAGATTCTGTACGGTGCGGAGACGTGTCCGGTCCCCGCCTTTTGTGGAGTGACTCATGTTCTTGGCCGCTAATTGCCCTGTGACTTTCTGGCCTGAGGAGATCAGATGAACCTAAGGAGACTAAAGAGTGGCAGGACAGACAGACAGTCGGGACTGGAGGTTCTGAGCGGACCAGATACGACTTCTTCTCTCTTTCAATCAAGCCGCGTACCTAGCGTCTGGCTGGGCTGACCCACTTGCACCCACCTGTGAAAATCATTTGTGGATGAAGCGCACAGGTGGCATACCCTCGTGGGATACCCTGGGCCTTAGGAGGCCCAGCCCCTGTCGCTGCTGTCAGCAGCTGCCCATTTCATCTGTTGATCCACGGCTGTGGTCTGTCTTTGGTGAAGGTGGCACCTCTCGGCGCCGAGGAGTCCCGGGCCCCTTCTCTGCCATTCGGCGAAGTTTCGAATCCTCCTTTCCAGCTCCGCTTCCCTGATGAAGCCATGTTCATGCTTTCACGAAGTGCTCTCAGCATTCTTGGACAAATAGTGAGAAGTAGCCTTCTTCTCGGAAGCAGAAGCGTAATAGAACAGCACTCGGATGGGATCCCTCCCCAGAGAATGTTCTTCCTTAGTAGCAGGCCTTTCTTAAGCTAAAATGGGGTCAAGACTGAGTGGCTTTGAGTAAGTGGCTGGTTGTTGCGGCCGAGTCGGGTGCTCTTCCCGGATTCTGTGAAAGTCCAGCCCAAGATGTTTCTCCTTTTCCTCTCTCCCGAAACCCAGGCAGCCTTGAGAAGCCAGGAGGTAAAGGGGCCCTTGAAACAGGTCCCGGGCATGCTTCTCTCAGGGGGCGGGGGCGGGCTGTCCAGGAAATCCCCAAGTCACAATTTGGTGAAATAGGCAAGGTATCTGGCTGGACCCGAGGTCTTAGGTCGAGAAGCATCCTCCGGCCGAATGCTAGTCAGCTTTTCCTTAAATACAGTGAAGCTCAAGGAGACGCATCCCTCTAAGATGTCCCGTGCGCCCCGTCAATAAATTTTGCACAAAGTCGGAAAAGGATGTAAGTCCTTCTCTTGCAAAAACTCCCTGCCTTCAATCAGCTCACAAGCTGAGCAGAGATAGTTAACCATAGAATCATATGGCCCTGTGTTAAGTGCCATCTGGTGTCTCCGTAGTCAAAGATGGCAAGGCCTGGCAACTCCTTCGACAGGAACGCTTTTCAGAGGCCATTGGACCAGCACAGGGACAATGAGACAGGCGATTATCTTGTGGACAGAGGGAGGGAGGTCGTCCTAGGCCCCGGCTTGGGGGATCGAAGTAGGGGTTCGATGTGAGAACTCTTTGCCATTTCCAGCTGAAGACTGGAGAACCCAGGAAGGTGGCGGGCTGGGGAAGGATCTTGTCCCTTTTCAGACTGTGAAGCCTTGAGACACCCAAAAAGAAAGGGAAGAGGTTGACGTGAGGACACTAGACGGGTCCAGAAGCAGGACGTGGTTCTGTCGTCCTCGGAATCGGGTCCAGGGCCTTCGCGTTAGACAGTTTTCGTTATTTTTTTTTTTTTTAAGCCGGCCCACACCGGTGGAAAATATATATCCTGAAACAAGACCAAATACAGAAAGCAACACCAGAGAAGAACAATGGTGGGTGACAGAGGACACTGTGGACACAGACAGGGGGCGATGGAGAGGTGCACGGGCCAAGGACAGCAGAGCAGGGCGCCGGGGACGCGGGGAGCCGAGGTGCCTCCTGCCAGGAATGCCTGCGGTGTCTCGATGGAGCATCATAGCGGGGACCCTGACGGAAATGAAAGGCGGGCCACCAGGAACCGATCACTGTCTGGCTCGTGTCTTCCTCCTCCTCATTCTCAGCGTAAGTTTCTGAAGAAGAGGAAGAAGCTCTAGTCTGCCCGGGAGGGGAGGGAGAGACACAAGGACCCTCCCCGCAAGGGACTGCCGGGCTGGCTCCTGTCTAGACGTCAGTCCGTCCACACTGTGGGGTGAGGGTGTAGGTTGAAGGGGGAGGGGAGGGGGGGAAGGGCAGAAAGAGAAGGCTGTGTTTAGGGAGAGGTTAACTCAATACTTCCGGTCCTTCTGAGTCCAGCTTCTAGGTGTCCTCGTTTCTGGGTTGTTCCCCAGAGGCCTTCATCCTGACTCAGTTCTCAGCCAGATTGGATATGGAAGAGAGTTAAATCCACTAAGACCCACAGATTCTCCCTTCAAAGTAGGCGTTCCCGGAGCGAGTGGACTTGGGCCTGGGTGATTAGCCTCGCCATCTCCTCCACTCCTGGAAGGGACATGTATCCCATCAGGACTGGGGCGAGCTGTCTGACCCGCGATGTGACAGAGAATATGCCTTTCCAACCATAGTTTGGGCTCGACCCTCTTCCCAACTGAGCGAATTCCCAACTGGTCTACTGGTGGTTCTCCTTGAGGAAAGACAGGGCCAGGTTAGGTTGTCGTTTTCACCAGGAATCTCCCTTCTGCCTCAGGCTTCCCTTTGCTTGGTATTGCTTCCCCCGTCCTTGGCTTGGGCCATCGCCACCTCCGTTCCCAGCGGATTTCTTGGGATGGGCGCTTCTGACATGACTTTGCCCCACCCCCAGCCTTGGGCCGCCATCGTGCTGCTCTGTGGGCCTCTGGATCTTCGGCCGATTGGATCGTGGGGTGTAATGAGAGAGAACGCCTGTTTTGAAGGGAGCATTTGTGGTCTCTGTTCTTTCCCCACTGCGTTTATCAAACCCGCAAAGCAAACAACGTAAATATTCGCATTTCGTTTAGCCAAAGGCTGAAAGGGTTTGTCTTGATCTGTAGTTTTGGATACGCCTACTCGGAAAGCCATGACCTTCTGGAACTCCTGCCGTCCCCGAGTCACTGCCTCCAGGTCACCTGGGGTCGGTTAGGGTATCAGTCACAAATGCTCTGACACAAGGAAGCTGTGCTTTGCCCGGCGAGGTGACGTCCAATCCTTTCTCAAACTCATGGATTCACATTGCTGCCTTCTCCTGGCAGCCTTAGCATTTCTGCCTCCCAGACGGCTGCGTATTTTCTTGTATATATAAAACATTCCGAGAATTGGACACTAACATTTTAATGTCGTTCAAAACACATCCGCGGAAATTCGAGTATGAGTCAGATACTATTCGCTTGTCTTGGGCATACGGCAATGAATGAAAAAAATGTCTTTTCCTCAAAAAACACTTTAAAAAAATCGTGGAAAATTACCTTTAGGACCTTTCGGGAAGTTAGAAGGCGGCTTGGAGTTTGTTAGTTCACATCGGGACTCGGTCCGGTGGGTGGCAAATGGAAAAAGCCCTTGAAGATGCTATTCCGTGAATGGCTGGCTCTGGGGATAAGGAGCCTCTGGGAAGATGTCCGCCGACAAGGAGGATATTCCCCAGGCTGATAGAAAGCGCAGACGTCTCAAAGGAGTCCGCCTTTCTGGATGGGGGCCCCCCAGTCGGAGAGGGAAGTTATTTTATCAGAGTTTCTAGCTGGGAGGTGGGAAGCCAGCCAGGTGGGGAGAAGGTCAGAAAACGTGGTTTCGTGAAGATGTCAGTTCACCGAGTTATGACTGTTAGGGAAGAGAAAGGAAAGTAATGGAAGAAAAGGCAAGACCAGAAGAGTGGAACGAAGAGACAGAACACCCCTCGAAAGCAAAAAAGTGTTCTTCACTCGCCCTGCACTGGTTTGCTGGAGCAGACCCTGGGAATTCTCAGGGGGTATCCAGCTCTGTTTCTGCTTTCCAGCGCCACCTCGGCCATCCCCATGTCCCGTCTTCCTATGAAAGAAAAAGTACAGATGAATCCATTAGAACGTCCCCACCAAAGAAGGAAGGATCTGGTAGGTTCAGAGACAGATAAGCTACACGGAGAGATGCACAGACATGCGAAAGAGAATAAAATACGGAGACACTATATCGAAAGAGGAAAAAAAGATAGCCAAAATATTGGTAGCATCCACTGGCAAGTCCGAGGCAAAGATCAGTGAGTTAAAAAAAAGAAAAAGAAAAAAAAGAGAGAACGGATAGAGGGTGTCAGCAGAATGCAGGAAAGATGTCCCTACCAGAGGCCTGATACCATTGAAAGAAGCTCAACGCTCACCGTCCCTTGCCCTCTGGGACCAGCACGCTTCATACCCGAGACTCCTCCCCACACATTCACAGGCGAAGGGGCAAAGGCAAGCCCTGGGGAGCAGACGGAAGAGGAAGTGGGAGCAAAGGGCAAATGCAGGAAGTATTTGAAGAAATGGGGACGGAAGAAAAGATTCTGGCCGCTGGGGTGGGGCTCAAGGTACCACAAAGGCTGGAAACAGACCACCCAGCCGTCACACTCCCCCTCACCCACATAAGCCCTGGGGTGCACATGGAGGCAAAGGGGAGAAGAAAATGAAGGAATGGGGATCAGATAGCTTGGAGCCACTAAAAATGCCCTGGCTTAATTTCTTCTACTTTTGAAATAAATTATTTAAACTCCATGCCGACGCATCATCGGATGTGTTTGGGGGCCACCCAGGACCCAGGCCCATGCCTGCCTCTTCACCCCCATGTGAAGGCAAGAGGCGTCATCTTTGGAGCTCAGTGCTGTGCTCTTGGGGACGCGGGAAATTGGTCCCACTCTGGTGCAGCGAGGGGACGATGTGCCGTCGTTTGCAAACTCTGGTCTTTGGCCTCAAGGGACTGGATGTCAATCCTGTGTTCTCGGTGGTTCTGAGCGCCAGAACTCTGCGCTTATACTATCTGATGAGCCTCTGATGGGGAGTCAGATTTAGGGGAGCCCTTGGAGTTTAGATCAAGTCTTCAAATCTCTGAAGTACGGGGGACCACTCGTCTTATACTTTTTCACCTCGATGGCCATCTAGGACCCCTCCAAGTGGTGGCTAGTTGTGTTTGGTTTCTCCCCATCCCCAGTGGGGCCTAAAATATAATCTGCCCATTTCAACAAACATCTGTTGAGTACTTACTAAATCACACTGAGATGTCTCCTTTCTCGGCCATTTCATTGAAATAATTGTTTGACCCTAAAACCCAATTCCAGAGACCTTCAACCGTAGCCTGACCCAAATCTCCTTGTGGCAAAAGCCATGGGTTGCGGGAGGGGGAGCCACGGAAGTTCCTTGCATTGCTCGAAAAATGGTCCCATCACAATTCAGGTCAATAATCAAGAGCCCGTGCGAAAAGCTGGCCCCGATTTGACCTCAGCTGGGACCTGGGGTTTGTCTTCATCCATTTGTTACAAGATGGACATCTTTGTAGGATTCTTCGTGGGCAGAAGGCAAGGTGGACAAGAGGGGGGCGACCGTCTCAGGACCATTTGGGCAGCCTGCGCCAGCTTTAGGGTCTGTGCCCTAAAACTCCAGCCCAGCATTCATTTTTTTTCTCTCTTCTTGCCCTTCAGATCCTCTCATCCTGCCTTCATGCTTTAGTTGGCATGCTCCTCGGACTGACGTGCTAGAGACCCCCAAACGCTTTAGAATTGTTTATCTACTGCCACCGACGAATGTCGCTTTAGTTAACAAACATTTATTGAGCTTTACTTTATGCCAGGCTTCCGGTAGTGCTGGGAATTCAGTCAACTGAGACTTGGTTTTCCTCCATTGAGAATGTCACTATTGAGAAGGGAAGGCTGGACTGCAGAAAGGGAGGCTGGGGGTCCGTCCCCTGAGGAGTCACCCCGTGGGAATTTACACACAGCCCCGGGCTTCAAGAAAAGGACAGTGGGTGATTTCTTGCTGTTCCCAGTCCGAGAGGAAAGAGCCGGAGGGTGAGGATGATGAAGGAGGAGTTTCATCTCTTCAGATGTCATTTCTTCTCACGGGTGGTAACTGCAGGGGCGAAGAAAGCCTGGGGCGGCTACGAAAGAGTGTGGGACTGGGTGATTCGGGTGACCCCGGCTGAATCGATTGTCCCTTGGGTGGTGAGATGGCATCCTGTCTGTTCTCTTTCTTATTGTTATCGTCCCCGTGGCCAATTTAGCTTCCAGCCATTCCTGCTTGTCTAAAAAAAGAAAAATAAAAAAAAAACATATTAGATAAGCAAGGTGAGAGACGAACACTCAGATCCTGACTCTGGAAGACTGGAACGAAAGAAATGGAAGAACGAGTACATTTTTTCGTTGTAGCGATATAATGGCAGAAAGATGGAGACTTGGAAGAAGCAGGCTGAAGATGGGGCAGGAACGAGAGGCGATGGAGGGAAACGGGGTCGGATGGGGATGCCCGAGAAGGGAGAGTCTCAGAAAGATGGAGCGGGGAGGAGAGGGGGTCGGAGGTAGAAGGAGCTGTCAGCCGCCTTGGGCCGCTCTCTTCCCCCGCTGCAGAGAGTCCGGGGCAGCTTCAGTTCGTGGTTCCTGAAGAGGTAAAAGAGATTGGTTTTTCGGAAGGACGTCCAACCAGAGGCCACGTAGGGAGCAGTTGAGGAAGCTGTGTCCAGAACGTGGAAGATTCTGAGTGTCCGAAGAATGCCCATCCCTCCCCAACTTATCCAGCCGATTCCCATAGCCTCTCCCCAGCTATATAGTTCAGGTGTCTGATCCAACTGGGCCAAAGAGAATAAAGAAATATGATAAGAGTGGAGGGTTCAGACTGTGGACATTTTATATGGCTGCCTCTACTTAACCCAGCCTAATTCGATTCAAAGAAACCTGCCCCTACTCCTTGGGTAGCCTTTGGGGATGCCGACAAGCAGAAAGCATCCCTTCTTTTAAGGGTGGTTGCTGTGCAGGGCTGTGGAGTCGGGGGTAACAGAAGGTACCAAGGCTGTGCCAGTTAGATTTCAGGATTCATGCCCTCACTACCAAGTTCAGGGCTAGTAAACCCATGTAAGGGTCCATCCCTTTATCAAGATAAAGCCCCTACTCTTTATATAAATATGAATACGATGTATCACGAGATATCCAAACAGAACTCTTATTTTCATTGAAGTTCTAAAAGCCACTCCCCGACACAGACACCCCCCAAAAATGGTGGACAATTTCTACTGGTTTTTAAAATAAGGGGCTAAGACTTAACAAAGAAGGGAGCCAAATTCCAAGCTTAATCGAACACCCACGGGAAGGGTTTAAAACTGTTTGGGGCTCGTAAAAGAAAAGAAACTTCTTTGGAACAAGGGGTAACTCTAAAGGAGGGGGCAGGGCTGGGGCAAGAGAGAAGGACCCAGCTCCCTCGGGAGGTGACCGCAGTACCACAGAAAGGAGGTGGAGCCAGGGTGATTCGCGGTGTCACGCTGACCCACATGTGCCCCTACGAGGAGAAGGAACCATTTTCAAATGATGTCCAGGAGGGATATGGTGGTGGGGAGGAGCATTTGTGTGAAAAGGAGGAGTATTTGTGTGTAACTGCCGGCCTGAGGACGTGCTTTGCCCTTAGAGGGGCCGTTAGACAGGCTCGCTCTATGGGGACACCTAAGAGACACTCAATAGCACCACACAGAAGAGTCAGCCTTGAACGTGCATGAAGCCCAGGGCGTGCCAGCCTCCGGGTCCATGCGAAGCGGCCCCCTGCCCGTTCCTGAACGCTGGAGTGGAGACCAAGGCCAGAAAGGAAGAGCAGAATAAGAAAAGTTCAAGACTGGGACTTAAAGAGAGGCTATTCGCACCCCCTACTGAGAGAGAAAAGCTTTGAAGTTCACCGTTTTTTGTTGTTGTTGTTTTTGTTTTTTAAAGTCCACCGTTTTGACTATTAAATGTGAGTGGGTATTTTAGTTAGTGAAATGGATCTGTCTTATGACTAAAAGTGACTGGATGGCTGGTTATTTATTACCTGAGAGTTTCTGGAAAAATTAAGGAGCCTGCCTGAGCTTTTTGACTCAGACGCTGGGAGGCCCAAGGAATGGCTTCACAGAGAAGATTTTCGATCAGTGGTTCTTGACTCGTAGGACACTTGGGTCTTGTAAGTTGTAAGAAGAACTTTCTTCACTCTTTCCCCTGCCTGTCGGTCCTGCAGGCTTCACTCTAGCCTTGTCCTCGTCCGCCTTGCAGAACAAGTCCCAACCAGAGTGAAGTACTCTGAGTCTTGTGGAAAGATACTTCTTTTCTCTGGTTTCTTGGTCCTGTGACTTATCGTTGGCTCTGCTGCAACACACTACTCGCCACCATCTTTTCACACCTCCACCCCTCATGATGTCCCTTAAATTTGGCTTCTTTATGAAAGTTCTGGAATTGTCCCCCCGTGAGGAGAGGGGCTCAGCCCCAAGACTGCTCTGGCACCCCCTGCTCTGGCACCCTCTGTGGCTCGGAAGTGAGTGTTATCGCTGATTCTTCACGCGCCTTTTGGTCTCTCCCCAGACACTGTAAATTCCTTGAGGACAGGGATTCCATCTCCTTCGCTCGTTTATCTCCAAGGGTTAGAAAACTTCTTGGCCCGTCGTAGATGCTCATTTAACGTCTGTCGAATCAATGCGTGATTCTTTGTCATGTTGATATATGTAGGTCTACCTCTCTGTATTTTCTGGGCAACTACGAGAGTTTTAATTTCAGTTTATGTGACTTGAAAGCCACTTATCTCAAGGAAACAAGATGTAGAAAATTAAAAATGGAGAAAGAAATTCAGAGAAGGAATAGATTTGTTTCCGGGGACTTGGGAAAGGTAAAGCCGAGAGAAATCAGACATCGAGGCATTGCGGCGTGAGGGGCAGTGGCGGGGAAGCTGCCCTGGCTTAGGTCTGAGGGCAGCTGGCATATGACGCCATGAAGTTGCTTGGGGTAGGGCTGTTTAACAAGGTTTAAGTAAAAAACGAACCCCCGAACCCAACCGGTTTAGCATAGTTCTCCAATCACATCTCCAGAAAGCGAGTATTTAAATGTCCATTGGGGTTAGAGGAAATGAATCACTTGTGAAGGTGAAGAGAGAGAAAAAGAGGCTGTAACAGAAGAATTCATATCAAACCTCGAGGTCATGGCCTGTCACCGTCATGGTGCCCCGGGGCAGTGGCTTCAGGATGTACCTCCACGAAGCCACTGCCAAGGGCCCAAGCTCTCAGCCCCTTTGCCTGCCATCAGTAGTCTGTGCCAGGAATAGCCATTAGTATAACTGTTTACACTCTTACCCAAGGACCAACGTTTGTAAAACAGTCCCTGGGGCATTTGCACAATGGGAGCAAGAAAAAGATGCAGTCCCCCAAACAAGCGATGCTACATTCTAAGTTAAAGACGTGAGAGCTCAGAGACACACTTCCTTTTAAAAATGGAAAAAAGAAAAAAAACAAGTAAATGAGGTAGCGTTACTTGATCATAAATATTTTTATGGAGTGAAAAATTTATAACAGCCCGTCCACCAGAATTAGAATATCTTTAGTTAGTCATTGCACTTGGGATTTTAGAAATAAATGTGGAAAATGTTTATTCAGCTCCGTTGAGGAGATTAAATACAAATCAAATTCTGTTCAACTTGGGGTTCCTCAAAATCCTCTGTGACTGGTTATTGAGTCAGGGCCCTGCAGGAAGAACGAGGAAATCAAGTCAGAGACAGTTCCATACAGGCTACGAAAATTTAGATGACAGACCTGCCACGGGCAGAATAAAAGGATGGTTTTAGTGGGCATCTTATCCGGAAATAATTGCAGTTGTTATACACAGCTCCTTGAAGCTATATAATTTAGGAAGTTTCAAGTAAGCAAAGCATGGCTCATGGGCGACATTTGGAGGAAAGATAATTCTTATGGTCTTCACTTGACTTCCAAACAGTGAAGATATTAGCCTAGCTTAATGTAAGCCAAAACCCCTAAGGGCACTAGAACCAGGAAAGGCATTCGACGAGGCTTTTAATAGACTGCAAAGCACCCAGTGCAGCCCGCATGTACGCGTAGGGTGGTGTTGATACATTCAGGGGAAACTGGCCAGAGATATTTGACAGCATTGATTTTCTGTTGTTCTGCTTCGGGTGACTTGTCGAAGCTGTATTCTAGCCAGGTGTGAGGCTGCACTTGATCGTACGTAATCATACCCTCTCCATGAAATATTTTAGCCTTTTTTCATTTCATTGCGGAATGCAGACTGTCAGTTTCTGCTGTGAACCCAGAGGGCGGGCCAGTAACATGTTGCACGAGGCTTCCCATTTCCCGTCCAATGGCCGCCATCGACATTGTCGCATTTCCATAGTAAATGTCACTCGGTCACGTTCAAAATGTCATTTGTAGTATTTTAATTTGGAGACTCGCTGGATGATGAACTGGGGAAGAGCGACACATCAAGAGAGACATGTAACAGATGGTCAAAACAGCCGTAAACTTAATCAAAACGCACAAATGAATTTTGTGCTAGGTTGCTGAAATGCAAATGGGACCAAATTAAAATCCAGCATTTGTGTGTTTCGAATTATCGTTATCGTTATTCATGATCCCGGTTAAGATCATGAATTCTCTGAAGTTTTAGAAATTTTTAAATAAATGTTTATTTTACCCCAAACCCTGAAACACAAATGTTTTTCAAGATACAACAGTAAATATATCAAAAAGAGTTAGTTTATATAAGTGGTTAAAAAATTGGGATATGTGCCTCATGAATAATGCATTAAAAATGTGTTGCCCGCTAAACGCAAGCAAGGTGAACGTTTACTCAGTCTTCTGAAACAGGAAACACAAGGACTAAGAATCTAAAATTCTAAGAGGATGGTTGAATTTTGGATTTGTCAAATTCTTGTAATTCTCCAGAACCTTCGATATTTGCTTCTTGTTCTCTGAGGAACATACAGACTTAAGAAGATGAGACTCTCACTCCATCCTTCAGTTAATGATGAATGCTGTCTTCGCTAGTTCAGAGTGGGTAGATTTCATAGGAGTTGATAATTCCTAGTCCAGACTAGTCTGTCAAGCATTTTTTTGACTGAAATGGACACTGAGAAGGCTTTTTCCAGAGATGCTCAAATCCTTTTGCTGTGTGTTTTAAGAAAACTCAAGCGCGGATTCTGTGTCTGATGACTGTCCCTCTCCAGCACTCAGCAAAGGGCTGGGGACACAGTGACTAGCCAGAATGGATGCCTTCTCATGCCAGGCCCAGAGGGTTTGAGCGTGGATATTTGCTAGTAGCTTGCTTTGCAACACTTCAAGTATTAAAAATGCATCCTGATAAAAAAATCAGGCCTTCTGTCTCTTCTACCTCTCATTTTTGGAAGCAAATTTGGGCAGCGTCCAAGAGTAGACCAGTGCTCATCCCAATGTTCACACTGGCCCTGATTGAACACCATGACGGACCACACAAGAGAGAAATGACAGTCGCTGAGCTGGACGATGGCACTGGAGCTCCCCCAGTGCTGTGAAAGCCTGGAGGGACTCTGATCAGAAGTTTCCTAACGGCAGAATAAAGATGCGATATTTTTGGACACCTTTCCTAACGGCAGAATAAAGATGTGATGTTTAGATTCTATCAGGATGGGAAAGACCTACAGATAAGAGGATGAAATCTGATTTTAATTCCAACCTTTCTGTGTCCACAAAATCTTGGGTAACCTAAAATTTTGTTAGAGGGTTTTGTTTTGTTTTGTTTTAACCATAATTATTTTTTACATGTTTAGCTTCCTTGCTAGACAATGAATATCTTAAGAATAAGCATGGTGTCTTGTTTATCTTTGCTACTATTCTGTCACTTCGAAGTTTAGTTTTTAGTATAGCCAGAGAGCAGAAACTTAAGTAAATTTGTATTGAACTATACCATATAGTCAAATCTGAGCTTGCCATAATGTCAGATATTGACTCGTTATTTGCATATCCAATAATCTTTGCCAGCATCCCCGTGGACAGCAGTATGTCAATTGTTCAGGTGCATCAATTAAGACTTAAGGCAATCAGAGATGCCTGCGTAAATGCCTGAAATAGCAAATTTGCTGCTAGTAAAATTTTGAATCAGTATTGTGGTCGAAAGTTGGCCAGAATATTTAAAACAAGAAAATACCCAGTTTTTAAACTGAATGAAATATTTAAGGAGTGTTCATTGTTTTTTAGAAATAGAATACCAAAAAAAAAATATATAGATGACTATATAACTATATGACCTCAGCTTGGGTGAGTTTTTCCATGCGTAAAACAGCTAAAGACATAAAGGAAAACCTTGATAAATTCGATTCCGCAAGACTTACTGTAAATATTTATTAAATCTAAATTTAGATTTAAAAAAATCACAGAAATACATGTTAAATTTCTCTTGCCAATACCATTCTATTGAAGGGATTTGAACAAATGTGATTTTTTTTTAAAAAAAAAATTTATAAGAGCGTAAAATCTTAACTCGATTAAGGATCAATTTTAAAAAGAAATTTACATCCGTAATATTTTATAATGAGCACAGAAAATAACACCTTGAATCCATGTTTCCTAATGTCGAATCTCATCGAGGTTTAAGACAGTAAAATAATACTTTTAGATTAACGTGTAATTAATTCAGCTAGTATTTACTGTTCTGGTGCATTTAAGAGAGCCTGTTACTAGATTTTTTTTAACGTATATTTGTATTTTACGACCAAGTTAAAATAAGTAGATGACTGATTTTCTTACAAAGGAGAAAGATGAGGCCTTATATGAAAAGGCATTTCTCCAGGGATTCACTTTAGAAAATGTGAAAAAGTAATTTCTATTCTGCCATGTCTGGGATCTTCTCTGCATACAATTTTTTTTTCTCACGTATAAATACAAAACCCAAAGTCTTGTATAATGAGGGTAATACACTTTCAAAATGAACGCTAGTTCTGCTGAAAATAGCCCCTTGAAATGTTGCTTGTGTTTCAAAGGGTAGTTCTCTGTTTCACTGCATGGTGGATTCACTCATTGGAATGTGTACTTTCTTTTCTGATAGACACGCAAAACCACGTACTTTGAAAATCATCTCTGTTAAATGTTTGATTCAAACCAGAGCCTTATCTCAGAAACAAGAGGTTCCTGGTTAGAACACTTCATTATAAAAAAATAACAGGAAAGTAGTCATTTCAGCTACTTTCATCTTTGCTTCTTAATTGGCCATCCGGGCTTGCCAGGTGTAGCAGAAACAAATCAGACTTTCTTCTTACAGGATATTAAAAATGGGAAAGACCTTGGAGATGATCAAATCTGATCCCTTTATTTTTCCAAAACAAAACAAAACAAAAAAAAACAAAAAACGGAGGCTAAGGGTAATTGACCTGACAGATAGAAAATGATTGAAAATTTTTGTTCTGTTAGCTCCTTTGCTAAGAGGCTATTTTAAAAATAGACACCGTATCCTATTTAAAGTACTCTGGACTTCAGAGATAACTGTTTCATGATAAACCCATCTGTATCTTGGGTGAAAAAGACTTTACTCAAAATAACGCAAGGGCCGGCATTAAGCTAGTCAAAGACGAAGATGGTTAATGCTAACAAATACACATATTTGTTAATATAGATATATATGGGTTACATATATAGACATATAATCTATGTGTATCGTGTCTTTTGTTTGACACTGATTAATTATCATGGGATAAAAACAAGAATATAAGCTTTGAATCCAGGCAGATGAGAATTTAAACTTGGTTCTGTAAGTCTCCAGGTCTAAACTATTATATTGGGTATTATTGAACCTCTCTGGATCTCAATTTCCTCATCTGTAAAATATATACGCGAAAAGTATTTTTAGAATTGTCGTAAAGATAGAATGAACCTCAATGGATATTAGTTCTCCTCTGTGGCGAAGGGCTTAACAAAACCCTCTCTATCTTGCTCTACGGGCTTGTTTGTCACTGGACTAACTTTCTCCCTTTGTTTTGCTGGGACATCTGATAAAGACAGGAGGTAACGTGTTTCTAGACAACGCTGCTTATAGTTAAAATAAATGATCCTTAACTGGAGAATCATTTCCCTACTAAGAGGAAATATAAATGAACGAGGTATTGTGAGTCTTATAATAGGACATGGCCCTTGCGGGGACCCTGGGGGCTAACCCAGAGACCGTTCCAGAAGATATTGATTACCAGTTGGAAACTGGGGCTTCTAAGCCAGGAGAGTTCCCTCCCATGCTTGCCTGGGCTGAATCTCCTTCTGTCGCCCAGGAGCTCTCCCTGGGGGGACCACGGAGAAGAGACCTTGGACTGAGATGTGTGGACTTTGTGAGGATTATTTCTACTGCAGACGAATGCCTGAGGCCGCTTGCTCTGTGACGCTCAGTTTGCTTCCTGCATCCTTCTGAGAGCCAGGTCTAGTCCATGGGAGTTCTGTGGGTCTTTTTCTCTTGGATCAGAAAGACCGAGGTTGGGCACTGTGTCTCGCCACAGGCGTGCTGGGAATGTAAAGGGGAATAAGACTTGGAATATGCCTCAGGCTCGATTATCCTGGGATGTATGGCGAGCCAGAAAGTGGTATTAGCTGAAACGATCCACAAAGAGGAGAGAAATGGCATCTGGCTTAAGGACAGAGATAAGACGTCTTTCCTAAGATGGTGTTTAAGCCAGCGTGGAAAAACACACCAGTGGAGGGCGAAGCTAGCCAAACGGAGATTGCGCCCAGCAGAGGTAAGAAGGCCAGTAACAGAAGCTGTGAGGGGTGAAGCGAGAGAGGAGTGACAGACGGGGACGGGAGAGCATGGAGGGCCAGGGTTACCAAGCCATTCACGGGGATTTTATTATGTAAATCGCAAAAACAAAACAAAACAAAACAAAACAAAACACGATTAGTCTCTGAAGTGGCATGCGATCACTCAGGGAGAAAGAAGATTCCAGTAAGTCACAAGACAGCATAAAAAAGTAGTGGAAGTCACTCGATAAGGTAAGAGGCCTCCTGCTAGATGGAAAAGGGCCAAATATGATTTGAAGAAAATTGAAGATGCTGGGACAGCTATGGTAGGGATTGAGCTAGTCGACTGGCTATCAAAAAAAAGTCGTCAGATACAATAGTAATGTTTAAAGTGGAAGCCGTAATCTCAGTCACAGAACTTTCTACAGCAATTGCTTTTACATGTATCTTGAACCCAGAAATGCACAAATACATTGTGCATTGCCATCCATGCACACATACATTTCCCCAAAGTGTCCCAAAGAAACGTTCGGCCCCGCTACACGCAACGCGACCTAGGTCCTATTGCCATTTTGAATGCATCTTCTAACCCAGCGAATTGATTTTACAACCTAGAGCCTTGAAACGCAATCTGAAAACCACCATCCTACAGCAGCGTTTACCAGCTGTCAGGGGAGAAAGCAGACGCAGATTTATTGGGAACGGGAGATGGGTCGTCACCAGAAGTCAAAGAAGAAGCAAACTCTGCCTCGCCGGCAGGAACGGAATCAAAGTACCTGACTGTTGGGGGAGGGGGAAGGCAGATCGGTAAGAACAGGACTATGAATTGAGAGGATGTGAAGCACCAAGACACGAATATAAATTATATTTGGAGTTCGAGAAACCTAGGTTCGAATCCCAGCTCTGTCTGTCTCTGAACCAGATGGGATAGGGTTGCGAAGGTTCAAGGAGACAGTTTGTAAAGAGCTTAGACTAGCACAAAGGAAGCAGCCATCGATTCGGTGCTAGCTGCTATTAAGTTATGATTTAAAAAAAAAAAAATAGTCTCAGTTGGTAGACGACAGTAAGAAAAGTGACCTATTAAAGACATAGACAGAAAAGTCTGGATCTAAGATGTAGAAGTTGGGAACAGTTTTGGAAACTTAAAGTTGGTCTAACCAGGCCCAGATGCCCTAGGGAGTGATGGCAAATCCTTAGAGATGAAGAAGTTGAGGCTTTGAGCCCAAGCTGCGGGAGGGTGACGTGGGTGTGGAAAAACCCAGAAAGGAGGCATCACATGGCAGAGAGAGCTGGGATCCAACTCTAAAGTAACTAAAGAAAGTTGGAGATCGGTCAGGATTTTAACGATGTAGAGGAGTCCTAGAAAAAAACTATTAACTTGTTATTTGGGGGCTAGAAATTGGCCTCCAAATTTGCTTGAGTAAAGTACTCGATCTGAACCACATTTTCTTGCTTCCAATGCGTGTATGAGGACGAAACGGTTTGACACATAATGAAATGCATGGAATTCATGTCTATAAAACTTGATGACACAGGTACATAACGTATCCTAGTTCTACATGGTCATATCCCTACATAGCTAGACGTTCAAAAATGTTTGTTGAATAAATGAAAACTCCCAGCTTTGCAGGTAGCCACACGAACTGCAGGGGCCTCGGCTGTGTCATCGGGAAAATGGGTGTGCTAACACTCACCTCGTGGCGCGAGATGATATGTGTGAGCTACTGGCACATATGAGGCAACCAATAAATAGTAACTGTTGGTGTTATGTTTAGTATGTGTCAAGCACTGATTTTTAAATGCTTTATAAGCGTCGGTCTGCATATTTCTTCCTCTTGGTCTTCTCTTTGCTGCCATTTCTACTTCTACCTGCATTTTCTCTTTTTCCAAACACGTACCTCTGGCCAATGCATTTTGGAAGAGGTACTGGACCAAGTCACTCATACCTCTAATTGATTTTTGACTGGGTCTCTTTTGTTGTTCAACCACTTAATGTTTATCTGCACAATTATTTTGGATAACTAATATCTACGACCGGTTCTCCTACATTGCTACTTTTCAGAAATCGTAGTTCTAATAACACTCCTTTATTTATCCCAGGGTGTTTATTATGCCTGTGAGGGAAAAGCAGAAAAGGGACAGTCCAGATTGCTATGGCAGAACAATTCTGCCTGGATGAAGCCTTTACGTACTCCACGCCGGGCAGTGCACGGTCCTCGGGGTATAAAAATGACTTCATAGACATGGGATGTAGAAGAGTATAAGTCTCAATAGATGAAGGATAACGGATACCGAAGCTGTAATACTCGGGTAGAAATTGCTAATAAGCAATGTCTCATATACGCAGAAACGTTAGTGGTTTAAGCCAAAGCAGAATTGCCTCTCAAATGAACACCTGGTTAGTCTTCGCTAAACGTTTAGTATTGTATTATTTTTTATAGAAAATTATATATTCTGGGTATAAAAAAGTATTTTGGAAAAGAATAAAATATTAATCCTTCTAGACCTAAGTGTTTCTTTTAAGTGGATACCTTCGGATTTGAAACTTATTTTGTTTCAGACTTTAAAATAATCTTCCATCTCATACCCACTCATAGCTAGCTATAACGAATGCATTCCCTTGCCAATAATTCTAATAGCATGCCCTAATTAACTCATTTTATCTTTTGGTATAAATCAATTACAATTAAAATAGAGTCTGTTAAATCTCAGTAGAGTATTGTTTCACGTTAAAAACATTTTTACTCAAGAGATCAAGTGTGATTAACTTCAGGAAGAGGCTAAAAGTTCAAATTATTCTGAGGAGAAAGAAATAGTCATTGGTTCTTTTTTTTTAGAGAATATTTTATTTCATTTCTAAATGCAGGATGATAAATCTCCATTAGTCATGTTAATCCAAAGTAAATTGTATTTTTCTCAAGCGTGGATCTACGGGTGAATCCAGGGTGAGTGTGTATGTAGCAATCCTCGCAACAGAGTGTCCTGGAGAAGTATCGATCCTTCCCTTCTTTTTTCTTGCTGAATAATATTCCGTCGGGTGTTACAATAGTAATGTTTAAAGTGGAAGCCGTAATCTCAGTCACAGAACTTTCTACAGCAATTGCTTTTACATGTATCTTGAACCCAGAAATGCACAAATACATTGTGCATTGCCATCCATGCACACATACATTTCCCCAAAGTGTCCCAAAGAAACGTTCGGCCCCGCTACACGCAACGCGACCTAGGTCCTATTGCCATTTTGAATGCATCTTCTAACCCAGCGAATTGATTTTACAACCTAGAGCCTTGAAACGCAATCTGAAAACCACCATCCTACAGCAGCGTTTACCAGCTGTCAGGGGAGAAAGCAGACGCAGATTTATTGGGAACGGGAGATGGGTCGTCACCAGAAGTCAAAGAAGAAGCAAACTCTGCCTCGCCGGCAGGAACGGAATCAAAGTACCTGACTGTTGGGGGAGGGGGAAGGCAGATCGATAAGAACAGGACTATGAATTGAGAGGATGTGACGCACCAAGACACGAATATAAATTATATTTGGAGTTCGAGAAACCTAGGTTCGAATCCCAGCTCTGTCTGTCTCTGAACCAGATGGGATAGGGTTGCGAAGGTTCAAGGAGACAGTTTGTAAAGAGCTTAGACTAGCACAAAGGAAGCAGCCATCGATTCGGTGCTAGCTGCTATTAAGTTATGATTTAAAAAAAAAAAAATAGTCTCAGTTGGTAGACGACAGTAAGAAAAGTGACCTATTAAAGACATAGACAGAAAAGTCTGGATCTAAGATGTAGAAGTTGGGAACAGTTTTGGAAACTTAAAGTTGGTCTAACCAGGCCCAGATGCCCTAGGGAGTGATGGCAAATCCTTAGAGATGAAGAAGTTGAGGCTTTGAGCCCAAGCTGCGGGAGGGTGACGTGGGTGTGGAAAAACCCAGAAAGGAGGCATCACATGGCAGAGAGAGCTGGGATCCAACTCTAAAGTAACTAAAGAAAGTTGGAGATCGGTCAGGATTTTAACGATGTAGAGGAGTCCTAGAAAAAAACTATTAACTTGTTATTTGGGGGCTAGAAATTGGCCTCCAAATTTGCTTGAGTAAAGTACTCGATCTGAACCACATTTTCTTGCTTCCAATGCGTGTATGAGGACGAAACGGTTTGACACATAATGAAATGCATGGAATTCATGTCTATAAAACTTGATGACACAGGTACATAACGTATCCTAGTTCTACATGGTCATATCCCTACATAGCTAGACGTTCAAAAATGTTTGTTGAATAAATGAAAACTCCCAGCTTTGCAGGTAGCCACACGAACTGCAGGGGCCTCGGCTGTGTCATCGGGAAAATGGGTGTGCTAACACTCACCTCGTGGCGCGAGATGATATGTGTGAGCTACTGGCACATATGAGGCAACCAATAAATAGTAACTGTTGGTGTTATGTTTAGTATGTGTCAAGCACTGATTTTTAAATGCTTTATAAGCGTCGGTCTGCATATTTCTTCCTCTTGGTCTTCTCTTTGCTGCCATTTCTACTTCTACCTGCATTTTCTCTTTTTCCAAACACGTACCTCTGGCCAATGCATTTTGGAAGAGGTACTGGACCAAGTCACTCATACCTCTAATTGATTTTTGACTGGGTCTCTTTTGTTGTTCAACCACTTAATGTTTATCTGCACAATTATTTTGGATAACTAATATCTACGACCGGTTCTCCTACATTGCTACTTTTCAGAAATCGTAGTTCTAATAACACTCCTTTATTTATCCCAGGGTGTTTATTATGCCTGTGAGGGAAAAGCAGAAAAGGGACAGTCCAGATTGCTATGGCAGAACAATTCTGCCTGGATGAAGCCTTTACGTACTCCACGCCGGGCAGTGCACGGTCCTCGGGGTATAAAAATGACTTCATAGACATGGGATGTAGAAGAGTATAAGTCTCAATAGATGAAGGATAACGGATACCGAAGCTGTAATACTCGGGTAGAAATTGCTAATAAGCAATGTCTCATATACGCAGAAACGTTAGTGGTTTAAGCCAAAGCAGAATTGCCTCTCAAATGAACACCTGGTTAGTCTTCGCTAAACGTTTAGTATTGTATTATTTTTTATAGAAAATTATATATTCTGGGTATAAAAAAGTATTTTGGAAAAGAATAAAATATTAATCCTTCTAGACCTAAGTGTTTCTTTTAAGTGGATACCTTCGGATTTGAAACTTATTTTGTTTCAGACTTTAAAATAATCTTCCATCTCGTACCCACTCATAGCTAGCTATAACGAATGCATTCCCTTGCCAATAATTCTAATAGCATGCCCTAATTAACTCATTTTATCTTTTGGTATAAATCAATTACAATTAAAATAGAGTCTGTTAAATCTCAGTAGAGTATTGTTTCACGTTAAAAACATTTTTACTCAAGAGATCAAGTGTGATTAACTTCAGGAAGAGGCTAAAAGTTCAAATTATTCTGAGCAGAAAGAAATAGTCATTGGTTCTTTTTTTTTTTAGAGAATATTTTATTTCATTTCTAAATGCAGGATGATAAATCTCCATTAGTCATGCTAATCTAAAGTAAATTGTATTTTTCTCAAGCGTGGATCTACGGGTGAATCCAGGGTGTGTGTGTATGTAACAATCCTCGCAACAGAGTGTCCTGAAGAAGTATCGATCCTTCCCTTCTTTTTTCTTGCTGAATAATATTCCACCAGGTGTATTTATGTACCATGATTTTTATCTGTTCGCCGATTAATGGATATCTGGGCTGCTTCTAGATTTGGTGACTGTGAATAAAATTGTCATAACCATTCGAATACAGGTAGTTGTATGTACCTACACTTTCATATGCTCTTGGGCAGATCCAAGAGCTAATTATATGTCTAACTTTCTGAGAAACAGACTTTTTTCCCATCCTCCTTACTAGTACAAAGCCAAGGCAGTTTCTTTAATAAACTTGCATTGCAAATATAGCATTAACGAAATATTTATGAGATTGCCGTCATCCAGCTCTCTACCAATACTTGGTATTGTCAAAATTTTTGCTGGATTATATGACTTAGGTTCATTCTTTTAGCAGTTAAAAATAT
>NW_011888815.1:4630456-4639602 GCF_000151845.1 Pteropus vampyrus | reverse complement strand
GTGTGTGACAACAGATAGATGATAGGCATGCTAAGAGACAAACTGTATAATCTATAAACGCTAATAATGGTTTAATGTTGTCATTCTCTCCTTTGAACATCTGCTTAAATGTTTAATTAGAGCTATTATGCCTAAACAAAAGCCAATATCATGTTCAAAAACGAAACACGAGAAGTAGTCCCCAAAAAGCCAAGACTCATTCAGAGATGTCCACTCGCCAGCGTTGTTTAACCAGCGACCTTATTTAAGCAGCCAGGAGAGTAACGGCCGAGGGCTCGCTTGGGTGTGTCCGTGCTCCACACTAGTACAACACGCACACATCCAAAAAGTGTCAATCTTCATGAATTTCCTTCCACATCTTTTCACGTTTATTGTTGGGAGTACCGTCTTTTCCCTCCAATTTTATTATGCAAGGAATAGCATTTACAGGTTCACATTGACTCTGAAACATATGGATGCAAATTTCCAGCTGCCCCATTGCATAAAGTAATGACTGACATTTGTACCAAAGACTCTATTTCTCATAGAAATATCATATGAATCAGTAGGTCCGTTTAATACATAAGGAAATCGAAGCTATAATTTGCACCTCACAACGGTGAAATGCAAGGCCGTTGAACTCCACTACCTGCTCTGCCTTAATACCCGTTAGTGATGTCAGTGCCTGTTTTCCTTGGCATCAGGTCTGAACAGCTTAAGACGGAGAAGCGAGGTTCCTGTAAGTCAGAGGCTTTGCAGCGGTTTGTGCCAGAGCAAAGTTGCATGCATTTCCCAAGACCCCTCGCTCAGCGTAGCCCCTGAATTTATTCTACAGTAGAGGCTACGGCTCTTGGCAGTCAGGCGCCCCATGCTCAGATCAGCCTCTGAATGGCACTGGACTTCTGCCACCCTCTCTCCATTCTGTAATTACCTCTAAATTTAACACACGGCCATTAATGACGGTACTATGAGGATGCGATAATATTTCCCTTCCTTTATTGGATAAGTGTATTTGCCTGCTTTCCCCCACAATTTTAACAAGTGCAGCCTTAGATTAGCAAACCACAGGGTCGTGTTTTTTTTTTCCTGACCCCCGCTTCCATGTAAAGCTTCTAGCTTTCCCTATTCTAAAGTTCACTGAAGTATTTTTCTGCTTTCGTGCAGTTTTTAAGTAGATAATAAGTTCCAAACTTCACCAGCCCTTCGCTGAAAGAAGCTTGTCACGGTGGTTAGTAACTAATGAAGGCCCCTTTAGTTTATCTTCATCAATTGTCAAATATTTGAGTCCATGAAGTGGTGTGATGAGATACAAAGACAGATATTTGAAGGGATTTTAACTCATTTGAGCAATTACATGCTTAACTGGCCTGCGATAATCTGGCAGCCTGAGTCTTTTCTACACAGCACAAGTGGGGAGCGTTAGAATAGCTGGATTTAGGACATAAAGGCTTAGTCTGAATGAAAGAAAGGCACCAGAGAGATTAATTGCCAGTAACAAACAGCAGGGCCGCTTGCAAGTTATATATCACGTAGTTACCTACCGGCAGCGATGGGGGCCGACTCAAGGCGGTAGCGGGTTGGAACAAAACAGGCAGTGCACAGAATCCTGGGTACCAAAGATGCTCAATGTACGAGGAGGTGGAGAATTCATTTTTTAAAAGGTATATATACCTGCATGCAGTACATGCACACACAATGTACACGTACGATATATACATACATTCCCACTTGTAATATCTACATATTACTGAAAATACATACATATCATTGAATATATGTCATCAAACCCATGAGCGTGGAGGAGGATCTTCCGACAGTAAGCCAAGTCTACTCACGCATCCTCCTTATGCTCTGAAAGTGTGATGTCTTCAAGTGTTGGAAATTAAAATAAATGTAAGTGCTGCAGAGCCCAAATAATTTTGTCAAAGCTGAACGAATCAAATGATTTGATCTCAGAATTTATCAGAGAGCCATGGTAAGCAAGACGATGGCTCTTGGTGTAAAGACTGACATACACATCAATGGAACAGAGTAAAATCTTGACATAAGAGAAATAAGTTCAAGAATGAATTTCCGGTCATTCATTACAAACATACTTCTGAGAGAAGAAATACCAGGAAAACGGATTTTCGTTATTGTCGGCACTGTCCTGGGTCGTCATTTTTTTTTTTTTTTTCCAGCAGGGGAAATCTAGAGTGATACCATGTTGATTACATTCCAAGAGTGATGTACGATGAGATAGTCTTCTACTTACGCAGTAGCTCATTCATTAATGCACTTATTTATTAATACGCCTAATATTCCCCAAGCACCCTTTGAAGTTTGTGAATTGGGTATCCAAAGCCAAATTTATTTATTTGAGAGAGAGAGAGAGAGAGAGAGAGTGAGTGTGCAGTGGCCAGTGGCCAGTGGCCAGTGTGTTAGCATAACATTGCTACCTGCTATCAGTCTCCTCAGGAAGGGTCAGCATGAAGGATGAGTGAGTGGCCAGGGATTTCTCATTTCTGGGGAACAAGTGAAAAATCCGCTTTAGGAATGAAAGACCTGTCGTGAGGAACTAGATATCGTTATTTAGCCAGGAAGTGCGCACAATAAAGCTATTCCCAAGGTTTTCATCTGAGGGCATTTGATACCCTTTATTTGGGGAGACAAAGTGACCTCCCAAAGCATGCCTCTGGCTTCGTTTACACATGGGAGGGACAAATTTGTGCTTCCCCACACATGATTTTCACCCGGCTCCCTTTGCAGTCGACATATTTGGTGTTAGTTTGCCATTGTTAAGGTGAAGTTTCTAACGCTGAAAGATAACTGGCCAACTGGCCCATCCGGACGTTGATCATTTACTTGATGAACGACTTTGCCTAATGGACATGTGTTCCACGCATCATGTAGCAATGACTCCCCAAAAAATCACTGGATGTGGCCAACCTGTTCCCTCCTCCCTCCCTCTGTCCCATGAGCAAGTGCTACACGGCTCATAGCTGCTTCTGGAACTAGGAAGAAACTCTCCAGAGCAGAGGGCGTGATGGGTCTCTTGCTGCCCCAGCCAGGTCTACGGGATTAGCCCAAGGCGGCCCAACCTCAGTGAAAAACACATTTAGAAATGTCTGTTTCATCTCAGCATGTCGTTAGCTGTCACTCTGCGCCCGTTAATGCATTTAAACATTTTCATATGAAGTGCTTGGTTTCCAAAATCTTGGCAGAAGATGCAGTTCCTTCTTTGGCAGAGAAAACTACGCACCACCAGACCGGCCCCCCCCCGCCCCCGCCAATCTCATTTGAGAAATGTGATTTTGGGGAAAAGAGGTGAAAAGTAAAGTTTTCACCCACACGTACCTGACAATGAGGAACATTCTGAGTGAGAGCAGGGTGCTGGGGGTCTGGGAGCTGGAACCAGAACTGGTCTTTTTTTTTTTTCCCCCTTTCCGGTTCTTAGCACATGGGGGATCAAATGACCTACCTGAGCACCTGTCAGAGACCTTGAAAACAGATGGAGAAGGTCTTTGACCCACGATGACAGCATGTCACCTCCTTTCAGGAAGTGGCGCACATGACATTTCGTTTTGAACAGTATCGCGCAGCTCCGGGGCCACTCGCAGGCGCCGTTTGCCGTCTGCCTGCATCCCAAATGCAGATGCCCGGGCCCCACCCCCTCAGGCCTGTCTCCTGGGCTCAACCAACCTGCAGGGCGTCTCTCTCCCCACGCGAGAGTGTTTCCACCGCCTTCCATCCGCCCGAGCCACGTGACTCCTGCACTAAGCGTCATTTCTCCGGAGGGATGTGCCTTTGGGCCATCTCCGCCGAGTTTCCATTTGCAGCGATCACCTCTAGCTGAATTTCAGAGTGATCTGGAAGCAGTAATGAGATGCCCGGATGCTCTAATGGACACGTGATCTGTTTATTCCTGTCATGCAAGTGGCGGCGTACGGTGATAGGAAAGAGACTACCTGGGCGTTGTTGCTGCGCATCGCCATCGTTGGCTGTCACCTGAAGCGCTCCGGGAGCTATGTATATGGATGCGACTCGGCATAGAAATGCCATAGCGGTCCTCAAAACAGCACACACTCCTACTGGATGCGACTAACTTCTTAAGTCACGCCGAACACAGGCGCTGATGCCTTACTGCTAGCCCACAGACGAGACTTCTTTCACGTCATTAACACAGCTCACCCTTTGCAAAACCTGCATTTTAATAACTGGGGGAAGACTTCTTTCTAAAGGGTAAACCTGATGGGTTGCCCCTCTGCTTATGGCCTCTGAGGTCCCTCTCTGCCCCACCATTTCGTAAATGGTAAAGGCCAAACTCCATGGCGTGACCTGGCCCATGAGTCATATCCCACTATCTTTCCATCCTCTGTCCTGTTCATCAGCTCCCAATACACTGATGGCTTGTGCCTCTCTTTGCTTCTACTTATGATGTGTGTACCCCTGGATCGTCATTCTTCCTCCTCCTATGGAGAAGACACCTGTTCGTTCTTCGAGGCCCAGTTTAGATGTCACCTCTCCTTGGCAGCATGGTAAGCATGTTTCTATTGCAACCCAGCTTCTGCTTTTCTATCCCAATTTACCTGTATATCTGACTCTCGAGAAAGGTCGCAGCTTTCTATTCTTTCCTCTGGTCCTTAGCAGAGTGTGGGACACATAGTAGACGCTCTGTCACAATACTGTGAACTTGGGCTTTATTTAGATCTCTGAAGCGCGGACTTTCTTTAGAATCAAAGTCAAATGCAAACGCGATTCGCACAGCAGGGCAGGTGAGCCGCAGAAACAAAATGAGTCCTGCGCATTCAGTAGAGACCGTGACGAACTTGTCACGGTCTTAGAAGTGGTGGCGACTCCGCTCCAGCGAATCATGGTCTCACAGGACTGTGGACTCGGTATCGTTAGATCTTTTGATCCCTACCCCAGCCCTCACTCCCCGAACCAAGAGAATCCAGAAATCCAGATGTTTTGTTTCAATTTTTCTGATTTTTTTTTTTTTTTAGGGGAGAGAAACTGCCCTTCAAACTTCTAAAATGTCGTGTAGACCAAATATAACACATCTGTGTGATTTCGAGCTCAGCCTTATCTAAGCTCTGTTTTATCTTGCTCCAGCGTGGGTCAGGAAAATGAAGTTTGTCTTTCCCTCCCCTGACCATGTGCCTCTAACATTCAGAGAAGAGCTTGGAGCTGATTAATTATGAGCGTTAATAGCCTGGCACTTTTTGAGTGTTGTAAAGAAGGTATGGCGTCAAAGGGGTAGTTTAATACACCAGTCTAAACGTTACCTTTTCCCCACCTACTGCACCCTTAAATTGTCACCTCTAAATATGGAAGCGTAAGTGTGCTTAGAATTTATAATACCGAATACGGTGGAACGAGGTCAAACCATAAGTCTAACATTTCATATGTTTGAGTTCCCTCGCTGACATCCCCATTCCCCTGGGGCACAACTTTTTAATTATTATTTGTAGATCATCTTTTTCTTAACCACCTGAGAAGTGCAATTATCACCCTGAAATGCAATGTCTGAGGTATCATTTTTTTCTGAAATGGAAATTTTATAACCAAGTAGAGACCTAGGCATACAATTTATTACTATAGCATCCTTGACAGCCAGTCAGAACTATGTGTGTCCAGAATGTGAGAACTAATTCATAATTAACAGTGAAACTCGGATTGTCTTACAAAGAAAAAAACAGACTCAGACTCTTTCAACTTCTCATAAGATTACTTTTTCCCACTCATCGTAGTAGTTATTCCTATCGTCAATGCCAGTATTTACCCTTTCTATCATCTTGGTCCTGCTCATGAAGTATTAGGATAAGTAGTTTTTATGAAATTTAATGAATGTAGAGTACATATTTATTTTCCATTCCACGTTTTGCAGACTGACTATTCTCCAGCATGTTGGCGTATTACCCAAATAGTCAGCCAGAGCGTGAAGGGACCCCAGCTAATATATGAAGGGATGATCACACTTAGTGGGTTTTAAATCTGAGAGCTCAAGACCAGCTGTCGAGACACTTCACACTCCTTCCTGGTTCCCCACGATGAAAGATGTTCAAAGCTAGTGTAATGTGTGTCCGTTAGCAACTCTGGAATTTTGAATGGATGGAACTGAGCTCATAGGGCATTTGGGGGGAGGGGGAGCATGGAGAAAAAAGAGACTTAGCCAAAACTACGATGACAGAAACCTGGCCAATGGACATATCTACAAATGATGCATCGTGATCCTTGGGCTCTGGCTAACTTGTCTTTGAAGTGTGGGCATATTATTCTATTTCCAGTGAATTCCCCTTGAGTAGTCAGCTTGGTTTGCCCTTTTATGGAAATAGCTCCTACCAAAACACTCATGATTTTAGAGTTAAAGTCGTAAGGGTAGAGTTAAAATCGAGACTGCGCCCAGCAGTTAAATTAGTATCATCTGTTTTCACCGATGGGTAGGAAAGGGCCTTTTGCACTCCAGCTAGTAGCTTCCACCATTTAACTAGTGCCCGGATCTCCTATATGGCAGGTCAACAAAAGGTCATCCATTCTGTATTTCTGTACCTCCTACAATGGGGAACACTTGCAAATATCTTTCTATACCCAATCTTTCCCTTTCAAGCTTGCATGCATTGATCTACATATGAGCTGTTGAGGACATACCAAAGTCAATAAATTTCTCATGTATATGACATCTCTATGACCTTTCCTTAAACAGCTGAAGACAGCACTCTTGACCTTCAAAGTCTTTTAAGTTCCCGGTTAAACAACTCCAGTTTCTTCGCTTGCTCCGCATAGGATGTGGGTTCTTGACCTTTGCTTGAAATAATAACTCCACCCTGGACAGTAGTTTGTAATCTCAGATCTAATCCCGGCTAGCTGGTTTGCTCTGACTTCTCCTTCTGAAAAGGAATTTATAATGATGACTTCTTTTATTTTTTTTTTGCCAAGCCATACTAGTTGTACAAATCACAATATCCAATAGCATTTTGATCATCCATTCACTTACCCTAGATTTATTAAACATCTGCTCTCTGCCAGGCACAGTGATAGATTGGCACTGGGGTTATAGCTGATGATTGCCCCTGCCCTCGGAGAGCTGTCATTTCTAGTTAGGTTATCAATCCCAACCATTTCCCTTGCAGTCATCACCTTCATGTCTTAGGAATAACGAAAGACTGGAGAGAGAAGCTGCCCCTTCAGAAAAGCTGTCACCCTCTCCTGGTGTGGCCCTTGGCATTTTGTAAAGTAATTGTTTGTTCTCATATCTGACTCCCCCGTTATACCCTAAGACTCTTGAGACTGGGTCGCTTTCTCCCCTGTCTACTTAGAGTATGGCACCCAGTAGACGTGCATGAGATACTTGTTGGACACATAACTTAGATCTCATCTCACTCTACATAATTTGTTGGCTAAGAGCATTCATTGTTGCCGTTGTGACAATCAAGTCTAAATCCTTTGCTGGTGGGGGAGGAAGCTCTGGGAATAAGGGTTTGCTTTGTGTCCTCTTCATTATGCCATTTTCGTAGTTGTCCTACCTTGTGATTCTTCAAAACCATATTAGATTAATAATTAAAAGAACACACCGTATGCGGTAATTTTCAAAGTCTTCATCTCCCTGGCCTCTTTGATTTTTCTTGGTTAGAAACGCACAAAATGCAAAGATGGAAATAATATATTGAAAAGATATCATATAGTTTTTAAGTATCTGATGGAGCACTTAATGGGTTATATTATTATATACATTTTAAATGAGCTTTAAAAGATCAATCATGCGAGGTAGCTTTCTAGTGAGTACACTTATGAATATACAAATGCGTTTTATATGACACATTAAATAAAAAAGGGATAAAGATGTTTCCTGCATCTATAGACAAATCCTATTGATACAATTGGTTCAATGAAGTTGTCAAAATTTACTGAGAAAAAACAAATGACCTCTACATTTATCATCGCTAAAGGTTCCTGCTAATTAGCTTCTAGAGATAACACGTTATAGATGCTTCTTTAAAAGCTATCAGCCTTCCAACTCTGCTCGGTGACACGGTATCTATCAAAGTCTCATGGTGCCTGCAATTCTGACAAAAGGCACTCCAAAGAACTGGCACGTACCACCATATTTGCATTTTTGCATCTCATTATGAACATAATTGCATACCAACACAGCGATTCTTCTTGATGCTCTCAAAAAACATTATCAGCAACGTCTGAAATAAACGCTTAAATGTCAGCTATTGACAAGCAAGAAAAGCTGACCTTTGAAGGATCTCGTTCTTCTGAGATGCTCCCTGCCATGACTCGCTTCCCAACTTTCTGTCTGTGTTTGATAACAGAGGCTCTAAGAATTGGGGCTACGTGTGGCAAACTAGAAGGAAACCAAGAAATTGCAAAACTGAAACCAATTTATCATTCCTACCAGCCGTCATCTGGGATCGGTTGAGTATTTGCCATTGCAATTCTTAAAACCACCCAAACTTCCAAGAGAGTGGACACGAAGGTGTTTACGATGGAATGTCTAGAAAATCGCGTAGTGCCTCCCCATTAACAACTAAAATGAGTTTCTCCATGATTCTTGTTGTGACAAAGAACCCAACCACCTTTGTCCTCCAAGCATGCGACCCATTTTACACATTGTCACAAGTAGAGTCTAAGTGTTGGACAAATACCAACAGCTAATATAAAACTGGACAGAACCATTTACACCCTCTCCTCCAAGATCGCGTCTCACTAGGGCGCCCTCAAGCCACGTGGGTCTCATCTCCGATTGCGGGCTTCTCTGCCCTCATCCTCCCACGTCTGGAGCTACCGCAATTTGCACAGCGATTTGGTATATGGTTTTCCAAAAGCACTAATCAATTTTAACTCACGTTGAAACGCCATAGAAATGGCTGCCAATATGCAGAAAATGCTAATCAGTTTTGAAAATCTACTTCATGGCTCGCATCCCAGATTTTCCACCCAATCCACATCAAATAGAAATGATAGAAAATTATGTTAACATGTTCAGCCGCTTGTTTGCTTGTCGTAGCCGAGTCATTGGTCATGCTTCGATGGCAAGCTCACCGCCTGTTTGGAGGCGCATCCAGTTTACACTGCTCTGGGTGCCTGCGTGGCAACCACGTGAAGTGACTGTCACACTTCACGTTCCAAGACTGGGATTTCCTGTTTTGCTTTCGAAGAACACGAGGGAATTTTTTTTT
>NW_011888815.1:4618546-4630406 GCF_000151845.1 Pteropus vampyrus | reverse complement strand
CCTGGCCTCTTTGATTTTTCTTGGTTAGAAACGCACAAAATGCAAAGATGGAAATAATATATTGAAAAGATATCATATAGTTTTTAAGTATCTGATGGAGCACTTAATGGGTTATATTATTATATACATTTTAAATGAGCTTTAAAAGATCAATCATGCGAGGTAGCTTTCTAGTGAGTACACTTATGAATATACAAATGCGTTTTATATGACACATTAAATAAAAAAGGGATAAAGATGTTTCCTGCATCTATAGACAAATCCTATTGATACAATTGGTTCAATGAAGTTGTCAAAATTTACTGAGAAAAAACAAATGACCTCTACATTTATCATCGCTAAAGGTTCCTGCTAATTAGCTTCTAGAGATAACACGTTATAGATGCTTCTTTAAAAGCTATCAGCCTTCCAACTCTGCTCGGTGACACGGTATCTATCAAAGTCTCATGGTGCCTGCAATTCTGACAAAAGGCACTCCAAAGAACTGGCACGTACCACCATATTTGCATTTTTGCATCTCATTATGAACATAATTGCATACCAACACAGCGATTCTTCTTGATGCTCTCAAAAAACATTATCAGCAACGTCTGAAATAAACGCTTAAATGTCAGCTATTGACAAGCAAGAAAAGCTGACCTTTGAAGGATCTCGTTCTTCTGAGATGCTCCCTGCCATGACTCGCTTCCCAACTTTCTGTCTGTGTTTGATAACAGAGGCTCTAAGAATTGGGGCTACGTGTGGCAAACTAGAAGGAAACCAAGAAATTGCAAAACTGAAACCAATTTATCATTCCTACCAGCCGTCATCTGGGATCGGTTGAGTATTTGCCATTGCAATTCTTAAAACCACCCAAACTTCCAAGAGAGTGGACACGAAGGTGTTTACGATGGAATGTCTAGAAAATCGCGTAGTGCCTCCCCATTAACAACTAAAATGAGTTTCTCCATGATTCTTGTTGTGACAAAGAACCCAACCACCTTTGTCCTCCAAGCATGCGACCCATTTTACACATTGTCACAAGTAGAGTCTAAGTGTTGGACAAATACCAACAGCTAATATAAAACTGGACAGAACCATTTACACCCTCTCCTCCAAGATCGCGTCTCACTAGGGCGCCCTCAAGCCACGTGGGTCTCATCTCCGATTGCGGGCTTCTCTGCCCTCATCCTCCCACGTCTGGAGCTACCGCAATTTGCACAGCGATTTGGTATATGGTTTTCCAAAAGCACTAATCAATTTTAACTCACGTTGAAACGCCATAGAAATGGCTGCCAATATGCAGAAAATGCTAATCAGTTTTGAAAATCTACTTCATGGCTCGCATCCCAGATTTTCCACCCAATCCACATCAAATAGAAATGATAGAAAATTATGTTAACATGTTCAGCCGCTTGTTTGCTTGTCGTAGCCGAGTCATTGGTCATGCTTCGATGGCAAGCTCACCGCCTGTTTGGAGGCGCATCCAGTTTACACTGCTCTGGGTGCCTGCGTGGCAACCACGTGAAGTGACTGTCACACTTCACGTTCCAAGACTGGGATTTCCTGTTTTGCTTTCGAAGAACACGAGGGAATTTTTTTTTTTTCTCTCTCTCTCTCTCTCTCTGATGGAGAAATACGCATTTTTAATGCTTCTAATTCTCCGAAGAACCTCTTGTGGACAAAGCCTATACTTTGACAGGCGTGACACATACATTTATATTTCAGACCCACTAGATTCTAGATTCTGTAGAAGAGAGAGACACGTCGAATGCCACAAAGCCCACATGAATAAGGCTCTCCCTGCAATAAGTGAACAAAAAGATATATCTCTCAGGTTTTGGACTCGGAAGGGATCTCGGAAGCCGTCCAGTTCTGATGTTCCCATTATGAGGACAACCTTCTATGCCCTCCCAGAAAGACAGCCCTTCCCATGAACAGAACTCCGCTGCTCCCACCAGGAAGGAACATTTCACTAAGCGGCCAATCTGTCGATTCAAAACTTAATTATAAATGTGGCTCAGAGCCTGCTCTTTGAACCCTCTCCTGACTGGTGCTAGGCTTTTTCCTGACAGCACTCGCTTTGGCCCTGTGTAGTCTCGTTCAGTCTCTCACTTCTCGCGTGACATGAGTCCCTGACGCCCCCTCGCTCTCCTGTTCAACTTCGCCTGCTCACTCCTTAGTTTCTCAATAGCCCTTGTGAAACACCCAGAACTAGACCCACTGCTCCCAGTGGGACCATTGCTTCTGGGATCTGGGTGTGACAGTTCCAGGAACACGATCTGAGAACACCGGGCCACGTGTAGGAGTCAGAACGCCCTCATTGATGCTTAAGGAGTTTATAATCTGCCTTATTTCTTCAACAGGTCTCAAAACCTGTTTGGGACCCTAAGCTAAGTGACTTCTCCTTTGTTATGTTTTCCTCACTGAACTGGGAGGGAAGTGTAGCCCTCAAAGTGACTCGAGAGGACCCGCAGTCTCTACATCTTACTCTCCATTCTCCAGGGGCACCCATGGGAACGCGAGAAGCCTTAGGGTGAGCCAATGAGATGCCCACGCGGTTCCCATGCCCATCGCATAGTTGGCAGCCGTGAACCAGGAGCTCATCGTCGTCGCTCCCCAAACTTGAACTTCCCAGCTAGAAACAGCGGTGAATACTGCCTGCCAGGTCACGGTGCTTTCCACGTCCCCAACCCACACAGTGACAGGTGCATCCAATGAACACCAAGACCGGTGTGATTTCGGAGCACTGGGCTCAAGCGACCGCTTTTGGTGCGATCAGGTGTCCCTCCAGAATGTCATCTAGAATCCCCCTGCATGGTCGTATTATTTATGGGAGAAAATGATGGCCAGCAGGTAGAAACAGCAGACCTGGAAAGAAGCCCTACATTTAATTCTTTCTAATTTATGCTGCTGTGGGTGGGAATCGAAGTTCATCTCCCAGACGTTAATTAAAGCAGAAATGCAGTGAAATGTCAGTCCTCTGGCTGTAATGGCCCTTTTCAGGGGCACGCCGGGAATGGAAGCCTGGTATTTCCTTGCTGTCACGGGGCTTATAATAGAGAACAGCAAGCTGCACGGGGCCTCAGAAACTGCCCTGTCGCCCAGGAAAGAGCCTTTCAGCAAAGAAAGAGTGGACCTTGTAGCCTGTAGCCTGGCAGCTGTATCCACGGGGATCCCCCCACCACAGAGAAGACAGAGAACACTGTGCAGTTATGACTCTCAAGTCGGCGCCATACTTCTGCTCGCGTCCCTAAGCTCTCCCCACAAAGCCACGTCGCACCCACCCACACACACCCTTCCCACAAACACAGCACTCTTCTGTTTTAATGAATTCTCAATGGATGAGCTTTAAAGAGAGAGGGACAGGAAGATGTGGGCAGGAAGAGAAAAGAAGGAAGTTAAGGCAGAGTAAGGCAACGTACTTTTCCTAAATTGAGTGGGACTTGACATCTCTGGAAAAAGCACACTTGGAGGACAGTATGCACAATTCTGAAGCAAGGGAAAGTCGTTAGAAGAAATAATTCTGAAAAAGCACTCAGGGTTGAGGCCGAATTTTATCTAGATGTAGGGCACAGGGCCACAGTCGAGGGCAGTGTGAGATAAAGAATAAACTAATCAGCCCATTTCGAGGCTTTCTCTAAGGAAGACATTAAATGTGCTCCACCATTTTGTTCAAGAGATGAGGAAATGAAAGAGAGTCTGAGAGATCAATGATGTGAAGCGTTTCTTTGAATATCTTTCTGCGTGGACACGACCTAATAAGAAGTAATTCAGAGAAATATTTTTATGGGACTCCCCACCTTGCCTGCTTTTTGCTCCACTCGAAGCAATCGAAACAAAATCAGGTTTACCGTGAAATTGAGGTAGTAGATTGTGTGAGATTTGGGGTCAGCCAACTTCTTTCGTAATGTAGAAAGGAAAAAAGATGTAGGTTTTGTGGGCAATGTATTCTCTCTCAACTACTCAGTCCTACATTTGTGACCTAAAATGTGTATTTGTAAGGTTTTTACGGGTCACAAAATATTATTATTATTATTTTGATTTTCTTCAACCGCTTAAAAATGCAAAAAACACTTGTAACTCTCAGAAAGTGGGTGGGATTTGATCTGTGGGCAGCAGTGTGTCACCCCTGTCTTAGGCCACATAGGGTGGGTGAGATCTTGTCCCACCTATTTGTGTAATCTGGGTTTGAGCATCTAAAACTACAGTATGACAGTGAAATTTAATTTTATTATCCTAAATACTGATATTGTCTAGAGACTATGATTCTTAAAGTTAGGCTGTGGGATCCAGGTGGTGTTTAAACACGTGCAGTGATCATGGTCACTGTGACTCTGCTGCATATGACACAGCAGGCACTGTGCAAGATAATGCGCCCACGTTCTTAAATCATATGTGACGCACGGGATATAGCATGTCCTTACTGTGAGTTCAGGGGTCACAGTGACAGGTTCATCCTCATGGGTTTTACATAAGATTTGACATAATTTCCTGTAATCCACATGGCAAATCTGGGGGAGAGTGTTATTGCAAGGTTTCATTTTACAATGAGAAAGCCGGATGTTGTCAAACCTGGTCATTTACATACAACCACTCAACGTGTATGTAGCAGAGCTAGAATTTGAACCCACCTGTTTCTCTCTCTCTCTCTCTCTCTCTCTCTCTCTCTCTCTCTCTCTCTCTCTCTCGGGTGCTTATTGTTTCAGGCCTTCTGAACTCAAAGTCAAGACCTTAATTCTATCGGTCATGACTGGCATGCAACTGAGCCTGAACTCATATGAGGCAACTTCCGGTCTCTTAATTTGTCACACAGTTCATGTGTTTCATTTAAGAAATATTAATGAGCGGAGGCAATTGTGTGAGGCCTGAGGCTTATACATCCTAGGGAAAACTTTGTAAGCAGCAGAACATGGCTGCATAATGATTGACATCTCACCAGCAGTTAAAGGCATTCATCATTTCAACTGCCAAATAATTTATCTTTGAAGATCTACCCCGTGCTAAACATTTTTCTAGCCACTGAGGATCCAGCAGTAAACAAAGTAGACAGAATGCCCTGCTCTTGGAGATTTATGTCATACTGGAGGGAGACAAGTAGTAAACAATGAAATAAGTAAAACATATGCTATGTCAGAGGGTGATAAGTGCTCTGGGAATGAAGTAGGCAGCGAAGGGTGATTGGCATGCCAGGATGATACAGGAGCAGGACAGGGAGAGATGGAGACACGATCGTAAGGAGGTCTTTCTCAGTCCCGGTCATCTCGCAGACTGAGAACGCATCTTGTACAATCTCCATTCCATCTGTTAGCTTTTATTTTTCTTCGATACCTTGGAAGTTTGGCCTGAGTCCACTGGTTTGAGTATGACACAGTCTGGAAATTATCTGCATTCCTACTAAAATGTTCGATGTGATGAACTGGAGAATTTGTGCTTAATTTTATGAGCTGGAGATTCGGGATTCTTTGCTGTTGACACACTATAATTTTCTCCTCGGTTACTAAACTCAGCAGTGGTCTTTTCTGAATCCTGATATTGAATCTTTACGTAATCTCAATTGGCGCGAGCAGTACTACAGATATTGATAAAATTGCCAAACCCATTGAAATTCTTAAACTCGAAAGAAAAAAATATTTTTAGGATGATGCCTGATTTCCACACAGGTGGGATGATTTTGCTTTTCCTTTTTTATGAAAAACATAAAATGGTACCAGCTGTTATTATATATAGTGTTGTTTTGCACGTCCACGGTGATATCTACATTTTCAGAAGGGATCTATCGCGTGGATGGTTGCAATTTCCTTTCAATCTAATGCTATCGAGATGGCAAAATCAACGTCAACCGTTGGTTCAGACTCAAGGGATCACACTCCGTTGCCCCGTTCACCTCTCATAAATTCTAAATGCTCCTTTGCAAAATCTCATCGCAGAGAACAATCACGGAACCTCGTCCTCTCTTTATGGAAATAAAGGCAAACACGTCATAATCATAATTCACCATTTCTTCATGCCTGCCAAATTTAATATTAGAAAATGGTCTTCAGAGAACTATGATTGGGGATAAAGCTTAAGTTTCGGAAATAGCTTTTATAGAGCACGAAAAAAAAGGCAAGAATGTAAAACATGGCAATATGTATTCAATACAATTGGCCGCTCGCTGTTTCTCTTGTCAGTTGCGAATGTAAAAAATATCAAGATCGGGGATGAATGCCGATGGGAAAAGTGAGAGATTTTTTTGGTAACATGATTGTTCTTCGGGGGAAAGAAAATAAATTCCCAAAGGATATAATTTGTTGGTTTTTCTCTTCCTCGCATCGAAGCGAACGTTAAGTTCCGTCACCTGAACCTTGGCTATAGTGCTTATTTCATGGCAGAGAAAATGATGCCGGGAGAGAAAACTTACTAGACAATCTCCCATGCACTGGGTCGGACTGGAAGCCTCTTGCTGCAAAAAAGGAATAAATACAGAGCAGCTAAAAACGGCAGTCCTGGCTGCGTGAGCCACACAGTGTGCCAGCCACCTGAGTTGACAATCTCAGCGTGTTTGTGTGCCTTGATCTCGGCTTCGGTGGAAGACACCGTGATGACGGTTCTGTTGCCCACTCTGCCCCGGCTTGAGATTTAAATAAAAACAAATTACAGGTCTTAACAGTGATAGATGGACTGCTTTTACATTTGTGTAGAGTATTTTTGCTCTAAGATTAAAGGCTTACGCATTTATCTGCATAAACTAACCCCTGGAGTAGGGTACTGCTGACATTTTCCAAGAAAAATGAATATCCTAACTTATTCCAAAGAGAAGACTTGGTATTTGTATGGCCAGAGTGACCTTTGCAAGTGCCTTTTAGATTAGGTGCACTACATAGAAAATTGTGCTCTTACAGTACTCCATAAATCATACCTACCAATTTTCTTTAAAGGGGTGTATGTAAATATCAGTGTACCAGGTGGGTAAACAACAGTAACCTCGTACAAATGGCTTGAAAATTGAAGAAAAGCACCTTATTTTGCTGCTGAAATTGCTTTTGAAGCCCAACATCGGGGCTTGGTTTGTAGAATGCATGAAATGATTTGTGTACAGGGAATAGAAAATGAGATGACGATAACCACTTTCGACACAGTTCCCGTATTTCTCGGTCCTTTCTATGATCGAAGATATCATTGCTAGATATTATTTTTCTTTACACATCCCAAATGCGTGTACATTTTAAGCGACGTCTTCATTACCCGCGTATTTCCAAAATGGTCGAGCATCTATTTTTGCTGGTTGCTATTTGTAGAAAAGACTTTCCAGGAACGATTCTTGTTTTGATCATCTAATGCTTCATTTGAAGAGAAGGAAAAAGAAACGTTTAGAGAGAAAACTAAGGAGAAAAGCTATAGCTTTTGCACCTTCCAAGATCTTAATGAGAATAAGAACTATTTTTGTGATTTAGTGAATTATGTTCATCGAATCTTTTTATTTTTTAATAGGAATAGATAAATGGGGCGGGGAGAGTCCTATTGTTGAGACATTTTAGTGGAATGTTTGTGGCATGAGAAACAGCTTGTACTGCCCCTAGCCGCAGGAATATTTTGAAACTCCGTTTTTGTATGTTTTTTCATGAAATAGAAATCGTTGACGTCGATGCGTTTGGGAGTTCGTGGCAAGAATCGTGGTGGGTATCGTGAGGAGAACTTTATATATCTAGTAAAAATCACTTTTTGCAATCAGATAACTTGCCAAAGGGGTTAGATTTTTATGACACACGGGGTTTAGGTAAACAATTATTCCCGTGTATTATAAATAGGTAGAAACATTCCAAAATCATTTCAACTCATTAAATATACCATTCAGTTTGTCAGTTGCTTTTAATGCAAGGCTTATCTTAAAGGGGACAAGTGCATGATGGAAAATATTTTGCCTTCACAATAATTTTTATTTTTTATTTTCCTTCCACTGAGGAATATTTCCCAGAACAAAGCTTTGGTTTTCTAGCCCTCAAACAATGAAAAACGAGTTTCTGCATTTCTTAAAGAAGTGCACTTATAAAAATTGTTAAAAAAAAAAAAAAAAGTAACGTGGGCCTCTAAGTTGCTTTTCTAGTTCTTCCTTCTTTAGTTAGTCATAGTTGCTACGTGTGAGTGCTTTTCATTCCTTTTTTCCTTAGTAAGTATAAAGAAGCAGCAAAGATGCCTAAGCAGTCATCAAGGGGTGGGCAAGGAAGGTACACACAGCACACCGCATTCATTTTCAGAGTTGGATTCCGTTCTCTCTTCATCCCTGCGCATTGCCTTTTTCAATCCATACGTTTCCACTTTGCTTCATCAATTTCCAGTTTGCTTCATCAACCTCCTTCTTAAAAAGTGAACGTGAAAGCCTGACTTCATATTTTTGTAAGCAGAGCTTAAGGTAGAGCGGATGCAATTTTGAAACTTAACCCTATTAATTATTTTTACTTTTCATTGTTAATAAAGTCAACAAAAGTCTCAGATTTCAAGAAAAAAAAAATTTTGGCCACAGAATTTCACAGCATGAAAAATCATCACTGAGGACAGCTACCTGTTGTTGAATAATATATAAGCATCTGTATTACGCATCCAATGAAAAGCAGGGAATTTATGCCCATCGGTCCACAACTTTTCAAAGTGTTTACAAGGCAGTTGGTAATACCGTTTCCAGTCTACACCAATATATGCTACTTGCCTTAAAAAAAAAAAAATGGGATTATTAGAAAGAAGGATGTTTTCATCAAGAAAAGGGACCACCCATCTGCCTTCATCGTCAGTCTGCATTTCTATGGCAACTCATATTCATATCACTTTCTTTTTACATCCAGTCCCACCTCTGTTCATTCAACAAATATTTATTGAGTGTCTTCTCTGTACCAGAGGGCGATCTAGGCCCTGAGCATACAGATGCAAACAAAACAAAACAACAACAGTAAAATCCCTGACACAAACTGCAGAATTAGTAAGACTGTAGAAGAAGATCAGCCACATATGAGCAGAGCGTTCCCTGAGCATATTGCCTAAAATATGACCTTGTTTTTCATGTCATCGTACGTTCGATAGACTTCAGAGAATCAAAGGGATCATCTCTTTTGTTTAAAAATTGAACATGCAAAAGAATATTTGGTATTTTGCTCTTTACCATGTTTCCAAATTGTCTTCGTTAATAAAACATTTTTGAGAAATATAGTATTTATTATTTATTTCTAAAAGGGTTTATCCCTTTTCCTACAATGAGTAGATTGTATAAATTATTAATATTCACCTTTTATTATTATATTTCTCTTATTAATCACGGTGCTTAGCCTTGAGTCCCCCATAAATTTTTTCCAACTGGTTTACGCCATATCAATTTCTACCATCTAGGTTTTCTACTGAACTTATAGTTGGTGTTAGGTGTTACACGATTTGGCAATCACTGATATTTAGTTTTAGTTTCGTTGGCCTGGTTTCCCTTAATTGCTCAATTCTAGATTTATTAAAACTGCAGAAGGATTTTTGGTAATAAGTGTTTAAAAATGTCGATAATTTTCAAAAAGGAAGATTTTTATATTAGGGAAAAAATCCATTTCCATACGAAGTTTTGTTAAGCAAAGTATAACATGCCCTTAAAATTCGGAATACACATCCTTGAATTGAAATTTTTCTCCTTCTCTAATTAAATATAGAAAGTGATCCTGTATATTTCACACATTTTAAATCAACTGAGTATGGAGACCAAAAAGGTTTCAAATACAGAGACAGAGTTTAGAGATATTTTTTTTTTCTAAAAAATACTGTCGACTTTTCTTTATTTGAGATGAAAAACACCGGACCCCAGATTTTCAAAGTTTAAAGCACATATAAAAGTAAGTAGAAAAGGCCTGTAGGTCTTATATTTTCAGTTTTATTTGCCTTTTCTGTGAACTTTAGAAATACAAGACAAGTAAGAGGGTTCGACCTGGCCTAAAATAAAAATAGATAAAAATGCTCTAATTCCACTGTCATTTGGGGATAAATTATATACATATGTATTTTTTTAATAAGCAGAATGTAATCTACAAGTGCTTGTTGAACCCTAAAACCACCACATGCATTATTAGCTCCCAATATCAATTCACCCTGATTCTCATTGGGCAGCCTCCTGTGAATGGACCACTGACGATCAGGCTATTCTGTGCTACTTGCAGAAGCAATACAAGTCTCAGAGATAAAATCTGGAAAGGAAATACATCTTTGTTCCTTTTCACATGCCCTCCAGACCATCCCTCGCTTTCCCCTTCACCCCAATGCCATCGACTGCCCCCATTGCAGGGTGATCTTAGCCAGGCATATCTACCCTAAAAATACCTCATTCTTTCTTTTTACTGTCTTCCTAAACAAAATTTACCTGTCCTGTGTTTCATGTCCTCCATTCTCTTTATTCTGTTAGCTGGCATACGTAGATATTTAAATAAAGATTTATTTATTCAAAGTTCTCTAATGGCTGATGATGATGTAACAGCTTAGCTCTTCCAGGGTAACTGAATATAAGCAGGTAATTCTGAGTTTTAAGGACCTATTTTTCAGGTGTTTCTCTAGCCTGGGGGTCGGTAATCTTTTCCTGTAAGGGGTCAAGTTGTAAATATCTTAGACTTTGCAGGTAGTGTGGTCACTTTAGCTCAGCTGTGACATCGTAGCTCGAAAGCGGCCATGGCTATATAGAAATAGGCCATGTTCCCATCAGAACGGGAGGCGGGCAGGAATCGGACTGGAGGCTGTAGTTTGCCAAGAGCGTCTAGATCAACCGAATAATGGTGGAGCATGTGTGGGGAGGACAGAGAGTTGTCCCAACTCCCACGAATCCATACCGCATAGCTAACAGTTCTCACTGAAAAGTCAGCCCTGAATAAGTGGGATGCCAGTTTCCAGCAGCAATTATTTAAGTTATGTTGACGACACTATCTGTCCAGTGTCTCTGAGTACTTCGTCTTTCACGTCCTTTATACTTTTTTTTTTAATGGAATGCAGTCAGGGATACAGTGTTTCTCGCATTATGAGCAAACAGGCTTCCTTTTTTGGCGGTCAGTCAAGTTTCTCTCTTTGCTGTGGCCGTTAGGAAGCTCACAGGGAAGTTTTGTGTTCTTTCACTGTAGTTTTCCTCGATCTTGAAAAAACTTTTTCTTCTTCTCCCCCATTGACTTAGTTTCTTTAACTTGCCATTCATGGTTTATTGCTGTCACACTATGTTCACCGTAGTCACTGCTAATCCTGTCGGGAAATATCGAGAAAGAAAAATACAGACCAAAGAGAAGCACATGAGAAACATTTAGGAAGGAAGAACAGTTTTTCTCTCTGGTGAAACTGGACCCACTTTGTCAACCATGTCAGCTGAACATATGCTGCAGACCAGTACGTTGGGCCTCACTGCAAGGTGGAAAAACCTTTTCCCACATTCGCGCCAACGGACGAAATAGTCTGTCAGTCCAGACGCCTTATGGAAGGTGTATCACATTCCGTGTTTGTAAGTGACCCACCTCTGGCCACTCAGAGATCACATCTGACCTCTGTAGGGCAGGCTGACTGGCAGGGGTGGGGCTCTGTCATCTGTCATCCATGCGGGTCGGGGAGGAATTCCCGTCGACAGCGCAGGAAACCTAAGGGCACAGCTTTGCTGTTCCCTGGGGTCATTCAATTCAGAGGGCCTTCTGATGGCAGGGCAGGGGGCTCAGAATGCCGGGAACCTTTGCTGAGCTATCTGCGTGATACCCCAAACTGAGGGCTGCCCGCTTCTATCTCATCTCAAAGAATGAAGGGAGCGTGGACAGCAGCGGACTGGCAGCTGGAAGACTCGTAAATAAACTGGTCTCTGCCTATACCGTGATCATTGGTCCAACCACCGTGCAGGCAGAGATCATTTAAAACCTGAACC
>NW_011888815.1:4583582-4617356 GCF_000151845.1 Pteropus vampyrus | reverse complement strand
GAAGAAGAGGAAGAAGAAGGTGGCAGATCACCATCAGGTGCCGCGGTGACAGTCCAGCTCTAATGTGGCATTGTGTTGTCAGGCTCGGCTGAGCCTCAGATCAAAAGAGCCATCAATCTTCCCTAGATCTATACAGATCTGTCTTGGGTCAGGAGAATAATCAATAACCCTTAGTTCTCACTTCACAGAAACAAAGGAGCCATTGGTTTGTTTACCTTTCAGATTGTGTCTTGATTAGGGACCATTAGTGGCCATTGTGCAATGAAACTCTATGTGTATTGCTAACCCAGTCAGTTTACAGTTCAGAACTCTGTAGGTCACACACAGACAAACCGAGGAAGCCAGGGGAGCACACACCGGGGCTGGGACAATGGGACATCATGAAAAAGCCGGCAAGGATTAGAGATGAAAGGACTTTAGATATCACTGAAGGCAAACCCACAATTTTACAGATAAGGAAATTGGGGTTCGGAAAGAGCATCCACCTGTTCAAGGTCACTTACCTAGATAAAGATAATATGAGTTAGCGATAACACACCTGCTATCTGCCCATCTATCAATCTATCTCTATCTAGCCATCTCTCTATCATCTATCTATCTATCTGTCTACCTACCTATCTGTCATCTATCCATCATTTATCATCCGTTTTTTTCTTGCCTGCTACAGACCTTGTTAGGGTCTATCATTATGTATTGGAGTTTTGCGTATCTCTGGCCGTTTGTTTTGGAGTCAGACAGGCTTGAATCTAAGCTAAATAACCTTCCATGAGTTACTTACCTCCAAGAACCTGCATCCTCATTGCTATCCTGAAAGTAATATCTTCTTCTTAAGGCTATTGTAAGAATTAAGGAGGAATGATATAAATGAAATTGTCTAGCATGATACATGGCACATAGTAGGTGTTTGACCAATATTTGCTTCCTACCCTCTCCTTCTCCTTCCTCAATTATGGTTCCAGCTATTGGGGGAGACTTGGTTCCTTTGACATGTAGATAACAGAATTTCTGTCTGTCTAAAATTCTCTATAGATGACACTTAGGTAGGTAGGTAGATAGGTAGATAGGTAGGCAGATGATGATTTATAGATGATAGATAGATGGTAGATGATAGAGACAGAGATGCACATATGTGTAAAATCAAATAGCTTATGTCTCTAAATAAATGTGTTCATATATGTTATGTTTGATCGGTATATCCATATATCCAAATGGTGTTTGGTCACCAACGGAACGATGACAAAATTAAATACCGAGATGTACTTTATCTCTATCAACACTTCTGTTTCTCCTATCAAATAGATATCTCAGACAACAAAATAAGTGCCATCGCCATGAGGAACAAAATAACAACAATAGCAGCTCTAATATAACAAAATCTCACTGAGTCAAAAACCATAAAAATATAGCGTTCGCTAGAGTAACATTCCATTGTTATTTTATGAATCAAAGAATATAACAGCTAGTTTTCCTGCCTATTGAGGTAGGAGACTTCAGGCTATTTCAAATATCGCAACTGGAGAAGTGTCCAAAACTCTGAGCCTGGTGAACCGAGTCGGGGTGGTGGTCAATTATCAGCTCAAGCTGGTTTCTAATTTTAATTTCCACTTGGATTTCATTTTTCTGCATCACGTTTCCCATGGTGGGGAAGCAGTAAGGTCGGTCGATCAACAGAGACGGGCCTGTGATGGCCCCCGGCCCACAAGGCCCCGGTCGGTGACCCTACCTGCCACCTGGGCTCCCTAGAAATGGCTTCTGCAGTCACCCTCCTAACCTCATAAAAATTTCTCCAGTCCATGTGTCATCTGAGTCTCACACCTACCCGCGACAATCTGCCTGTAGGTTTCTTTCCCACTAAGTCGCTTATCCCCAGAATTGCAGGTCTCTGGCTGACGATTTAACTGGACAGTCAACCTAGATTGGATTCCGTTTTCTCCATCAAACGCTGCCTGTATATGGCCTCGGTCAGCAACCTCAAGATGCTTCCTTCCTTAATTCGGGTCAGGCCCAAGATGCATTGTGTAGAATCCCTCTCTGCGTAAAAGCTGGCCTAGGGTTTCTGCTATTTTTCGCCCGTTCTCCCATGTGCTATATTCGAAGGTCAACATCTTTTGAGCTAAGAGCTAATTCACACTATATGCATTCCTGTTACTGACGCACAAAGAGGAGAAGCTCTTTCAGAAATGATGGAAAAGAGAATCGAGCCCTAAAAGATGAAAACGCGTGACTCAGAAGAATGGCCCTCACTCACTCATCTCCCGGCTCTTTTCTCGAATATCCCGCCATCCATCCTCATGGCAAGCCACCAAGGACGCAAGCATCAGCTCTGCTTTACAGATGCCGAGCGTGATTCTCAGAATGTCTACCCACATGCTTAAATCACACAGCTGGGAAATGGTGGGGGCGAGACTCGAACCCAGCTCTCACTGCCTGCAAAGCCTGGGCCACCACCTCCACGCTGTTCAGGCTCTTCTGCTAAAGGCAGCTAAGTTTGTAGGAAGAGTGTGGGCTATTGAAGAGTAAGGATGGGCCGGGCAGTTCTGAATGGTTGGGAAATTTTTAAATGGGTGCCATGAAGAATAAAGGAGCCTGAAAAATTGGCTTAGGGAAGAGGGTAGTTAAAGCAGCAGGACTCAGAGGAATAGATCCCATGCTTTGACCCCCTATATTACTTTTCTTGGGGGGGATTCTGCCAGAAGCAACATTCGCTTGGTTCTCTGGGATGACAAGGACAGAACGGGGTGAAGGATGAAACAGACAAAAAGCACATGAGAATACTTTACTGAGCTTTCTGAGTAAAATTGCAAGAGGTTACCCACAGGAGCTAGTGAGGCCACGATATGGAGCAGCAGAGGCTTTGAAAACCACTTGGTGACATTGTCGGACCACAACCAAGTGCCTAAATGCTAGCCAACGTGACTGAGTGGCTACTATGTGCCAAGTGATCTTCTGGAGACTTTTCACATATTATCTCAATCTCTTCCACAACACCTAAAGCTGGACACCACCCATTGTAAAGATGGGAAAACCGATAGCTAGAAGGGTTAAGTAATTTGCCCAAAGTTCCGCAGCTAATTGATTGAGCCCAGGTTGTAAGCATCGGGGCGGGGGGGCCATGCCTTTACCCAAGGGACTTTGTATGGGCCCGCCAACTGTGAGATCATATGAAAACTTCCTTCCCTTTCAAGATGACAGCTAATAACGTCTCCATCTCCCCACACTCACAAATATTGTCCATTTATCATCAAGTAGCGACACTCAGATTTCATTATTTTTTTTTAACCGTGTTAATGCATAACACATTAAAATGAACAATAGCAGAGAGTAATGATGAACGTTCATTAAAAGAGACCAAATTAAAACCGGATGACCCATCTTTACCAACATCTTGGCTATGCACATGACAGGTCTCAGATACTTAAGGACGTACTCAAAGAAAATGGCACTTTGAACTATAAATTTATTTGCACCGAAGAAGCGAAGCTCCGCATGCCCTTGTATCTATGTCACAGGAGATTCAGAACCCAGTTGTGACAGCTCGTTCTAATAATCAAAAGGTTTTTAAATGTAAGGTAGGACAGCGTTCCAATCAGTGCCCAATCAAGGTTATGCTTTCAAATTATATTGTGTCTGCTTTTACCTCCTGCCTATTAATCTGCAATAAAAACAGAAGTACTTAAGAAAATCCTTGATCTGTGTACATATATTTTTAATATTAACATGTCAGACCAGTGGCAATAAGGATATTAGGGACATGACGGAATTCTCTCCCAGCTGGACATGTTAATTGAGAAGCCAAGTTTTGGAGGCAAAGTTCACATTTGTGCAGATGGCGGGACAATGGCGGGTGTCGGCACGGGTCAGTGTCAGCCCCAGTTCCGGCTTAATGGCTCAAGTCTCTGCTTTCTCAGCATCAGCTGGTCCCTGTGGGCTGTGTAGGTTAGGGAAGTCTGGCTCTCCATTTTTTTCTGCCCTTGACTCTGGGGTACTAATTTCTCTCGAGATGTCAACATGCTTTCTTTAAAAAAAAGAAAAAAAAAAAAAGCAGAGTCGGGGGTGGGGAGTTTAATCGTTTTTGGTGGGAGGAAATATAAATTACATCTACCCTCCTTTTTTCCCCAAACCTGTCATCAAAAATAAAAAGAGTAACCACCCGACTTATTTATCTGGTTAGCTTTAGAATTTATCCACATTCATTGCCAATTTTCCCTACCCCTTATTGCCTTTGATGTGATTTGTATATCAACTATCCATCCTTCAAGTACAGTAGTACAGTAGGGGCATTTTTAATAGTTTCAGTTTCCTAAGCGGTATAATTATTTATTATCCCTAATTAAAATTCCGAGTTTGGCTTTTTCAGTGCGAGTCTGGATGCGAAGCCCACCTTAATGAAAAGAGCTCTAAATTTCTTTATGAAGGAGATAACTTCTGTAATCACGAGTAACCTTTTTCCAGAATATTATCTCACTATTTATAAAACAATGCCTTCTTTACTTTAGAAATTTTTCATTTGCATATGAAAAGACTGTATTTATTGATGCTTTTGATGGGTGTCTGTTTTTCACTCAGGAATGTTTTTTGCAAATCATTCATGTACCACTGAATTTCTCTTTGAAAACTCGAAGCTATAGTCCTTTAAAACACATTCATATAGCTGTCCGCAGGCTTTCGATTGTTGGTTTCTTTTACCGATTTCTAGTTTGAAAACCCAGAACTCTGTGCTTTTAAAATCACTTGTAATAAGGAATGAGTCTATACTTTCTTTAGCTCTTTTGTGACCGTGATAAGTTCTAGCTAAAGATATTTCAGGCTCCTTCCACGGTATTAACGCCAGACACTTTCACTGAATTCACAAAATTTTTTAAGTCATTCAAATCATTTCGCTAATAAACATGTTTGAAGAAAAGAGGACACATTGTGTAATATTTGGTTCAAAATTTACTTGCGAAATTTTTCTCATGAGACAGATATGACAGCGTTTACGTACATGTGTGTGTTTTTAAGCTTCAGTCATATAAGACATCATGTCTCACTCCAAGCTTGATTTGGCCAGATTATCAATTTATAATGAAACAGACACTATGATTTAACTGCCATCTACCACAAAGGAAAATAAACAGATCAAAGTCTTTTTCCTCCCTACCCTCCCCTTGCTCAAACCTCCAATAATTTCCACATCACTTCTAAGACACTTTTTTTTAAATTTGAAATAGTTAAGACCAATTGGTTGAGCTTCCAAAATAAAGTGAGCAAGTTGAAACTTTTTTCCCAGAGTGCTCTGAAAATCTGTCAGAAAACCATTTTTTACTATGCCATCCAGGCACATACCCATGTGTGCCTTCTCTTCATAATTAAGCAAGTTAACTTACTTGGCATTTATGTTTTATGCATGAGAACCCGCAGCTTACAGATTACTTCGTTCTCGGGCCGTGTAACTCAGCAGCAAAAAGAGCCATCGAAACGTCTTTATCCACCTTGCATTAGACAATCTTATTGCTGGAAGAGGACTAACACATACGCGTGCCCGAAGGATCCATCCAAATTAATCAAGATCAAGATTTTGCATCTTCTTGACTTTTTGGTCAAGACGCCCATGATGTTTTTCATTAGAGGAAAGGCTTTTAATTGACTCAATTTCCTCTATCAACCCAGACACCAAAATCATAAGGAGAGATACTTGTCATAAGCGAGTTGCATTGGGTAAGGAAAATTTAGTTTTAACAGTTTATATACGCTTCCATTGTCATTGTATTTCTTTATACACATTTCGAGATGTCATCTGAGTGCCAGAAACGATGCTACGTGCCGGGGGGGACGGGGGGGGGAGGGGGAGGGCGGCGGAGGCAGTGAAGATGGGCGAGGCTCAGTTTCAGGTCACAGGAGGTCATAACAGGAGCTGCTATCTGCTCAGCTAAACCTACAGCCATGTCAAAAAAAAAAGGTTTTATGGCAGAGGTAGAAATCCAGGTGCGTGGCTTTCTTGGCAACGTGATTACCTGGGTTGTAGAGCCGTTGGCATCGTGATTGGGAGAAAGATCCTGTGGTCAGATCGTCTGAGTGCAAATCCTGGCTTTTCCGTGACTACCTGTGCGACTTCCGTTTCAGTGTCCTCGTCTGTACAATGGAGATGCAAACAGTCCTCGCCTGGCCTAGTCTAGCCACGGAGTCGTGAGTCTGACTTAGATTAGGGAGGCTGAGAGAGCGGCCAAAAGGAGCTACAGTGAACAGTACTGCAAAGAAGGAGAAAGCGGAGACAGCTGACGAAATCGTGACACATAATTTAAAAATTTTTTTCAAAAGGCCAGTTCTACCCAAATCAAAGAGGAAATCAGACAAAACACATTTCAATACATCTTGATTTCAAAACAAACAAAAACAAAACAAACAAACAAAAACACTATGGGTATTAATTCAGAGGAAAAAAAAATCTCCATTTTTTTTCTGCAGAACTAGCAATTATTTCCTTCAAAGTTGCAAATTCTATAATATAAAGAAAAAAACGCAAATATGGGGAAATTGATGCTTTCTGGGAGTGGAGATGTGCATATTCACTTGTTAAAACTGAACCATAAATTAAGAAAAGTGGGGAGGAAATGTCACGGGTCATAAACATATTATTTATTTCTAAAACATTTGGCTAAGCAAGAGTTAAATCTCGACTACTCGGTTTAATTTATTTTTTAATTTGTTTCATTTTATTTTGATTTATAATGAAGAGCCTTAACAATTTACACCGGTAACGAAGACTAGTAAACATATCTTTATTTTTTTCCAATGACATGTTACTCTTCATAGTGAAAGAAACGCTCAATATTTTGCAGTAACGTTCATTGATATTATTTAATATTTTAGGACAACGTATCACATCATATCAAATGAACCTGTGTTTACAAAAAAATAGTGGCGGAATAAATCAGGGCTTCATAATGTACTCCGCTTCTTTACGTTCTCAGAGTCCTTTTCGATATCATATTCCTCCCTCTTTCCCTCCAAACATGAAAGTCATCTCAGCTGACCTCACCAAATATTTTTTCCATCTAATCCTTGAAAGGATTCCTAGTACCTCTGTTAAACATTAATGCAGTTTGCATTATTGTCGATGGTAAATCTAAAGCATTCTAATATTAATTTTAGACTCGGTCTCTTTCAGTAAGAGGGAATAAATATTGCCGTATCATCCGCATTAATGCAAATAACCGAAGCCTTAGTATACCCACTGACAATTCATTAATACTTCTGGTCGCCTTGATTAAAATTGATTCACCATATACACGGGTTGTTACAGACGCTACATTGTGTGCGGTCAGTAACAATATAATTACTTACCATAAGCATGTCGACGGATCCGCTCTGCGTTTTATTATGATTACCACCGCTTATTCACATGAAATTATGGGAGATGCTCCGAGTCTCCACAATCTCTGACCACAGACCCAAGCAGGTGTTTGCTTAATATTTTGGTCAAAGATCAGTGAGTTAAAGGTTAGGCCAGGGAGAGTGAGAATAAAGGGGTCATCGCACTTGAAGGAGGAGGGTGAGATTTGATCTTCTAGGGTCTGGAACGGTCGAACCCCAAGGTCACCCATTAGTGATCCTGCCTTGAAGGATTGTGAGATGTCAACAATAAATTCACTATGCCGGAACCTTTAACCCTCTCGATGCTGTGAACACTGGGAGCCAAGGCCAGAACCCAAAGGAAGGGACCTATGGAGAATTATTCACACAATTGTCTGAGGGACATGGCATTTATGTCCTTTAGCCTTGCCTCTGTTAGCGCAGACAGTGAAGAAAAAATGAGAACGGTGTTTGATGTCCAAACTTTCCTTGCAAACAATACATCTATGCACGGGACGTAGATGTTATATAAATATGGTGCAAATAGCATTGTTGAATTGTCACATTTTCATGCTGTCACGAGTGTATCCTAGTAACGACGCTTAACGTAAGCTGTGCCCACCCCCCACCACGTGTAGAAACAATCAATCCATTAAAGATAATGGGATTAACATGTGACACTGGAAATTTTCTTAGTGAGATTAACATAGGAAAGACTACATAGATTTTAAGAAAGCCTAACGCTTGAATCTCAAACTTGATTTTGTTTAACATACCAGTCACTCCATCAAGTAGTCAACTCCAAATTTACGGCCAAGACGTAAATAACATGAACAAAGACAGCTTATTATGATGCTGTGAACATTATTAAAGGAAATACGGTAGTTTCCCGCCCACCCCCCACCCTCCACCCCCGCCTGTGGCTCTTACGTCATAAATTGAAGTATTCTAGGAGCAATGAGCCCCACTAAATATCTCGTATGCATGCCATAATCATTTCTAAAATCGAATCATTTATCATATATGCCACCAAATGCTTTTCAAAGTCAACCCCACTCCCAACAGGTACAATTTGTACCGTGAATATGCTTAACGTGAAAATCTGCTATGAGCAAACCGATGCTGCTGATCCAACTTTTTAAACCCTTAAAGGGGTTAGTTACTCCGTCCCTATAAGTTCAACACGTTTAAGTTCAACACACTGTTGGAAAGCAGGTTTTTGTCAGCATATCTCCAGTAGGTCTCCTGAGGAATTGAGAAAAATAAGGAAAAATCACTCACCCTCTACAGACTTAGAGCCATGTTTGTGGTCCCAGAAGCAGCATCCCAAAAAGAGAACCAAAACCGAGAAGCGAGTGACTCTCCCCCAGCCAACCACTATTTTGCAGGCCGATTCGTTCCATAGCGAATCCATTGGTTTTTGAAACCTGTTGGGATAGCGCCTGGCCATATTTATTCCTTGTAATTCTTCTTGCCACCTGTGAGTTATGGACCACCTGGTTTGCCTGTGGTCCCGGCATTCATCAAGTCTAACATTTTTCTTGAACCAGTGTCCCAGTTTAGATGATACATTATATGGTCGCTCTACCTAGAGTTATATTTACGTAGTCACAGTGATGACATATACGCAGCTCTATTCAAAAGACTGATGCTCTGCTGCTGGCGTAAGGAATTTACAGTACAGCTGGTGGGGGAGACAGGGAAGAAGATTTTAGGTGCAAAACGCAGAATTCAAGAGCAGAGAGAAGAGACTATTAACCCTAATTCAGACAATTCACAAAGGAACTGAAGCAGAATAAGGCAACTAGGAGGAGACGAAATGGTGTTGATTGGTTCAGAACATGAGGTCTGTGAGTGAGAGAGAGAGAGAGGGAGAGAGAGAGAGAGAAAGAGATGGACCAGGACTGGAAGACATGGTGAAAACTTACAATATGGATCAAGGTGTTTCGACCTGTTCCATGAGTAACTGGGAATCCGAGAGATTCTTGGCAGGGAAGTTGCATAGTCACATATCTGTTTCGGGAAGATGCCAGAGGTCATAGCTACAGACGAGGGTGCGGCTTTCCCACACCAGGTCATATCCGTGCTCTCGCTCATTCGATCTTCTGAACAACTTTATGAAGCAGGCGTTAATTACTGTCGCTAATTGCTGGTAGTCCTGAGATTCTTTCACAAACGAAGACACGGTATTAAGGAAGTTGGGTAGTGGCCTACAAGTACAAAGCTTGAATTTGAACCCAACTCAGCTCTGAGTCCGAAACCATCACGCCCGCTGATCAGTACCAGAGTCTGGTCTTTGGGACACAGAGGTGAATTGTAGAGGCAGCACACATCCGGCTAGAATTCCCGTTTTGTGATTTCAGGAAAACACCTCATGGCACTTTAGTTTTATAGTCTATCAAGTCGGTCGAACTTTCCAATTTTCTCTTTTTTTTTCCTTTCCCTCTTTGAAAACAGTTATTTACTGAAATAGAAAAACGGTCATACACGCTTGCTACATTTTAGAAGACGCATGCTTTCTGTCTGCTTGTGAACAAATTTCACCAGTCGCTTGGACTTAATGAAATGAAAGTTCTAGGATGTGGTATAAAAACCCACAACCATCAAATCCCCTGAAAGTGACAAGTCCACATTCAATAAATGGTTTTTTTCCTTATTTTCTTTTCTAATCTATGAGTCAAACGAAAAAAAATTTTTTTAAACTAACAACAACAAAAATGTATCTGAGATGATAAGCTCAACAGGGGAGAATCGAGCAAACGAACAAACAACAAAATTAAATTAAATTAAAATAAAATAAAATCCTTTTATCTAAACAGATGCAGAGCCCAAGAAAAGCCTAATAACCTCACAGCCCATGGCTTCTCAAAGAAAAGTTCTCTATGAATGTTTCACATTCATTTCTGTGAATCTGCGTCTAGAGGAATAGAGAGAGAAAAGAAAAAAGAAAAAAGACCCTTTGACCCCTTGTGAAAATATTGATAGATAATTCCAAAAAAGACCCAGAGTCGTGATCAATTAAAGCCCAACTCCTGGTGAGGTTTGAGAATATTCTGTGCATCTTCCAGACAAGCTGCCTGCTTGTCAGGCATACTGTGACTGACGCTGGGGACAACTGTTTATTTTCCTCTCATTAAACAAGAGTATATTTTTGGTTGGAACCATTAGTTCCAACAAATAAAAACCCCTATTTTGATTCAAGTGAACATAAGAGATGTTTAAATGATTCTACAAAATGAGAATGAGCACCAAAGACAACAAAATTATGACAATAAATTATATGCACTTTTCTAAAAAAAATTTCGAGTTATATTTCCTCAAAACTAGATCACCTACAATATGTTTTCGTTCTGAAAATGTTTGTATCATTGAGATTATTTTCCCTCGACCTCAAACATCTTTTGAAAATAACACGCCTTTTTTCTAAAAATAAGAAATAGCTCTAAAACGACAGAGAAAAAAATACGCTTGTCTACCTATAATTTTTTAAAGGGAAAAAAAAATCAAGCTGCTTTAAAAACTGAAAGACAAAGAAAGTATATTTCATAATAAATTATTCATTACACTCATTTTAGATCAATATTTATAGATATTCACATGCTTTTTATAAAGCTGGGGAGATTCTCTTAAATGTCATAATTTCCTCCTCAAAGCCAATCTCAGAAACACAGCTCGGTGCTGGCAATAAATGAACACTTGAGTCTTGTGCCCTATTTTTTCCCCCTGTTTTTACACGAGGGCAGCTGGATACACTGTGGGTTTCTGCCCCGTTCTACCAAAACACCCCTTACTGACCTACTACTTCCTGCCAAGTGGCTGCATTTTATAAGAAAAAGATAAACAAACACAGAAACTGGTCGCCTTTGCTCATCGAATAGGAATAGAAATATGGCCACTATTCTCCATAGTAGAATATGGGATAAATAGGATTTACATCTGATCCCATAAATCCACATTCATCAAGCAATAAGCCTTCCTAGAAAACCTGAGTTTGGGGAAATCCTGGAGTTACACTTTTGAGTTTTCTGGAAAACTGCTTCCGGCCTGTGGTTTGTTGGGGACAAGTCTGAAGATGAGGTTTAGGAGAAGAAGGGGTCGAATCAGAGAACGCCCTGCCAATATCCAGTATTATCTGCTTCACTCCTTTGAAAATAATATGAAAACGCATGTTCTTTTTTTTTTTTGATTGTCTAGAGCAAAGCAAATTGGCTGAGTAAAAGGATTTTGGAAATTCGAAGCATAGTGAAAAATGACAGGTCATCACCGTCATCATTATTGACTGCACAAATAATTTCCTTTTCAAAATCTTGGAAATCTCGGCGGAGCCATGTCCTATCCCTTGGGTCTTGCAACCCTTGACTTCCTGTGTCACAAATGGGTGCCCGCAACATAATGGTTGGCCTTTCGAAGGACAAGAAACTTCAGCCACAAGCCCAGCGTCAACACCGAACGGTGCCGTGAAAGGCTCGTGTGCTTGGTCTCAAAACAATCACTTCATTTAAATGGTTCTTTTTGATAAATGCATTGCTCTTCTAAGTAGCAACAGGAGTTCACTCGCTGACTGTATTAGAGGATGTCATCTAGAATATTCTTTTAAAATGATTTGAGCTGTAAAATGCTTTGGCAATCTTCAGGTTGAAGAGTATCGCATCACTGTGCGCAATCACAAGTATCAAATAATACCTTGAGACAAAAAGCGCTTATATGCAAACCTTGATATACTATCAAAAAGGTGACCACAGCCCTTCTAGAAAATGACTGATGGTAATTCAAGCAGGGTTTTTCCCGAGCAGGGCACAGGTCATACTTTAATGAATAAAGAACAAAGCCATTCCGTTATATTTATTTTTCCAATATACAGATCCATCCCCAATTTCAACTGTTTTTTTTTCTCTCTCTCTCTCTCTCTTTCTCTGTCTTGATCAAAAAGCACACCAGCTCGGGGACGATGCCAACACACACCCTTTCTATTTCCATTTGAGCTCCCTGCATCTCGGGAGACCGGTGATATAGTTTGGCATCTTGCTCGAAGCCTCAAATCATTTCCTCAGAATCTTCCTTACAAGACTCCAATGCCTCAGTGAATTTCTGCATGAGCAGTTCCATCTTTGGGGCACGAAGATTGATTTTCTTTCTTCTTACAAGTGAAATTCTAGCGCGTGCGCCCCGCTCCCCGCACCACCCGCTACCCAGAGGGACCAACGATGCAACCATCAGGATCAACTTGAAAAACTGGTCTGTAAGGAACCTTTCCACCTATCTCTGCTTCTCACTAGGCGAAATGCTTTCCCATTTATCAGGGAGGGTCAGCCTCCTAACCCACCTTCCCGAACCAGCTGGATGCAGGAGTAGTTATCTGGACCAAATTTTTGTAACCCTTCACATATCTGGCAAAGAAAGGCTAAGGTCTAAGGCTACAGGAAAAAAGAACGAGATGTTTGATTGGTCAGAAAATCAATACTGTGGCCATCCACACGTGTGTGCCTGACAAGTGTTATTTCTGGTTGTCGTTAGCGCTCAAACTGCATGAATAATAGGACTTAGGAAAATATTTGGATTCTGATCGACGGACTCAGGAAGATACTGAGATTTGTTGGGAAGAGGGAAAGACACGTTTTTATAAACATCAGCAATATATCTGTTTGCTAGTTGATTACTATCCGTGTTTTAAGAAAGTACTTTTCTGTTTTCTGCAATATATATAATCTGAACACACGGGAAGCGCATCAACTAGATTCCACATATACCAAGAACACGTGCCTGCAAACTCAGTTAAAGGGTGACCACACTATTTTCTCATGCATGAAATAATGTCATGTTATTTATTTGTGTCAAAGGTATGAGAATAATAAGATGGCGTATCTCCTAAGCTCTACCTCTATCCAAATAAAACAAATAGTAATAATTAGAAGAACTCAAACTAGAAAAGCACTCAAGTTTTTTTTTTTTTTAATTATACTGTGATCTTGGCCAGGAAGGGTGTTTGTCATTTTCTCTTTACCATTGGACTACTGACATTTTCTAGAAAAAAAAAAAAAATTGCAAAAAGCGCCGCCTTAGCCTTTGAGAAACAAATTAAGCAAATAAATATTGCCTTGAACCAAGGTGTGAAAATTGGGTTTTGAAATAATCCATACGATGATTTGAAACTTGATTATACTGGCATGATATCTGAAATTTAAAAAATTATTGTTACAATGTGGTCTGTCTTTAAAACGATCATCCATAACACATATCTTTAGAAGAGTAAATGTTTTATCTTCTGCTGATACATTAATATGAAATGTGATATGTTTCATTCATAAAATGATGTATTTTATTCTATATTTTGTTTTCCGTGCTGTAACCTCTCTCATACTTTTTTGGTACGAGTTACTAAATAAATATTCTTTATCATGTTCAAGTGCCAAGCAATCATTTGCATACCATTTATCAAAACACCCTTTACAAAATCCTTCACATTTTCAAAAGAACCTATCAAAATAAAATTTGAAGAAAATGTTCATAAATGAGGAAGGACAGAAACTCTCCAACGTCTGGAGTTTTAAATGTCAAATTCCTATCAAAATGTTTCGTGGTTCTAGGGAGGCACATAATCTTATAAAGAAAAGTAAGTACATTTATTTTTAATAATAAAAATAAATGAAAGAACAGAGAGAGTCACTCACCCTCTATCACCGTCATTTGTAAAAATCTGGCAAGCAAACCATTGCAACAAACGTTGACTTAACTTTTTTTTTTTTTTTTTTGGTGGTCAGGAGTGGTGATGAAAAGGGCAGATTAAAATGATAGATGTCAAATATTAGTAAGCCTTTTAAGAAGCCATCGCCCGTAGCCCTTAACCCCTTGCAGATGACAAAATCAGGAGCAGAACAAACGGAATTAAGATGATCGTGTGTTGACAGGAGCGAGCAGACGCCCGTTTTCATCCTTACAGAAAACAAGAATGACATCACGTCTTTTCGAGCTGATACATTAATGAACTTAGCAACACCTGAACTTTTCTGGCATGGGACACCTTTGACACCAGTAGGTTCTTTTGTGTCAGTAATAATAGGATTCCATATCATTCCTCGACTCCATCTTTTTTGTTGTTGTTGGCAGAAGTACCTTTGGGGCCCTAACAAGCTGACAGGGTTTCATTTTGCTTCCTCTGTTAATGACATCCTCTTTGCAGGTGAACTGGAAATGTAATGACTTCCTTTTTTGTCTTGGAGGGTCTCTAAATGTCATCAAGAGACTCAAGACGTCTCAATCTCGCTAGATGCAAATGGGAAGCCAAGGGTTTTTAAAGATGTAATGGAGCTTGCTAATGAAGAAGCATGCCTCTTCGTGGGGCTACGCGGCTTCTTAGGTCGAGTGAGGTGAGTGTCACAGGTTAGGGTTCAAGCATGACACAGGGTGTGACTCAAGATGTCATCTTTTATTTATTGGGCTTTTAAAAAACATAATTGAATGGTTGGGCAATAAAACAGGAAACTCTTTCTGCATTTGGGAGCGATCCAAAGAGAAAGGTAATGAGCTCTTGCCTCAGAAATTTGCAGTGATGGGGGTGACAATTATGATAAAGTTCAAATATGTGAACTTTAAACATGTGAACAGTCAAGCCACACTGTAAATACAACTGCCTATTCATGGGGACCAGAAACTCAAGTTTTCTGTTTATCTGGGTTCTTCGGTCATTTTATTTTTCCCATGAGTGTGACTCAATAGGCACATAGATCTCTCTTTGTTTCGTTTCCTTTCTCATACACAATAAAAAGGCAAGAAATACAATACTTGTGGTTATCATTAATTTGCAAAACGGTCAAAGGGGGTGGAGTGAGGTTCTTCCAGATTTAAAAACTTGGCCATATTAGAACTTCCTACGCCTTGAAATCATTTAGACGTTCGCTGTTTGCTGTCTTTTTTTCTGAAATTACTCATCCAGCTGGTCATCATTTGGGGGAAATAGAAGAATGGAAAAAACGATTCGCACAATGACATAAAAATTTCCTGGGGGCGAATAAAGTCAAACCCACTGAAATATGGAAGCGCCTGAGCAGAGATGAAAGGGTTAAAGGGACCCCCCCCCCCGAATCTCAGCTGGCGGCTCACGGCCACCCTCAAATCACAGAAACACGCCAATAATAATGTCCCAAATTATTAAACGATGATGCTTTCAAACCCATGTAAACTAACGAGCCGACTGTTTCTTGTGTGCCTCGTGAGGCCATTCTCCCTTACCCTCAAATCTCTAACTGCCAGGACCAAAACTTTTCAGATCCGGCAGCTTCATTTGAAAATGCAGGACGCACCCATTTTTAAAAGAGGGTTAACCTTTCAAACCCCTTCCTGCATTCCTTTTCTGCATTTTAGAATCCACATAACTCTTAAGTGTTAAATTTGCCCCATTTTTCTATATGGGACAAAAATTATTCGTTAAAAGACAAGGATGGTTTCTCAACTAAAACGTCTTTGAGTCACGGCCTGCGTGTCATTTTAGAAAAAAAAAAAAAAACCCACACAATTACATTGGGTTATAACAGGTAAAATAATGACTTTTTCACCTGTCAACGGCTAGCTTAAAATTCCCACACATGTAGGCCATTTCTGTTTTATCCGTTCTTTGAGCTTCAGCTGCTTTGCTTTTCAATGGCTCCATTTCACTGGTGTCTCTTTTGTGTCTGAGGCTTCTCACACTGGGTTCTCCCTCTCTGGTGCTGGCTTTCTTTTCACAGTGACATTTAAACGTAAACAGTCAATATTCATTACCTCAAAGGAGACTTCCCTCCTATTGCCGACCAATTAAATACCAGCTGAGATAGGCAGACAAAGGTAACACAAGACAGGCTTCCAGCATACTTTCTGCTCCCTTCAAGGAAGAAAAATGGTCATCAAAACAAAGAAAGCTGGGGGCTTAGGGAATATCTCTATCCAAAAGACACAATTCTGTGGGATATGATGGTTCCTTATCTTTTCATCTGGCGTGCCGCAGAGTGTGATGGTTTTTGTTTGTTCGTTTTTTTGTTTTTCGTATGTGTTGTTTTTAATAACTCAGGACCATGCATTTTTGAGATTTCACCGAGCAGGACAATCAGCTCTTAATTTTCTCCTGATGGAGGACGACTGTATTGGCATAGGCTGTTTACTCAGATGCTGGTCTTTATTTTCTTACACTGCTGATGAATTTGATTGAGCTCGATGTCTGTATTTCTCTACCACACAAGCGTGACTCAGGAGGTGCCACTTAAGGACATCAGTCGAGACTGAGCCCTTTGGGGTGAACCGTGCTCTGGATGGGGAATTACTGGGAAAGACTGTGACACTTGTCAACTAAGTCCTCTGAGCTGTGCGTCCACTTCCGGCGGCGGGGTGGGGGAGGGGTCAGAAATGGTTCCTGTACAGTTCCTCGAATTACTAAACACCTCGACTTCCTTCCCACCCCATTCACTCTGTCTCCCACAGTCACATACTCTCCAAGGTCTGCTCTAGGGGAGCTCAGAAAACCGTTTTCTTGGGAAACCTGGAGAGATTTTTGTTGTCGTTGTTAAATAATTCCGCACACTTCAAACTAGTTCTCTTTTCCACAATGCTGGGCGGCACGCATGTACCAAGCTACAAGACTCTTCTTCCCCATATAGGAATTGGCCAATAAATCGGGCATCGAGAACTTTCTTTTTGTAGACTCATCCCATGAGTAAGTCATGTATTTCTTTACAAAACGTTCTTCCCTTCAGTGGCAAGAGAGCCATACAGGATGCTGCTTTTTATATTTAAAATGTAGCTTAGATTTGAAGGGTGGCAACCCAAACTGCTATCGGGAGGGCCATCCCCAAATGTCTTAAGGACTGATTTTGAGAACATTTTCGGGCAAAGAATGACCTCGAAGGCAGAAGGCTTACCTATTAATACAGTATGCACACCCTTTCGTTTTTATAAACACGCATATACACCCCAACTTTGTCATCACTTCTAAAAGCCATTACAGCATTCCCGACACAAACAAACCAAAGTCGTTCTAGGTTTCGATCTCTTCAGCTTCCTTTAGGAATAGAATTAAAATCGATGATCGATACTCAAAGCAGTGTATAGTCTGACATTTGCATGTTGTATTAATCAGCTGCTTGACAGACACGATGTTGCACTTTAATTTTCTAAAAGTCCCTCCTGAATTATTACTCTGCCTCGTCTTGTGCAAAAGTAAGAACAATTAATTCAAGAAGGTAAACTTTTCTTTTTATAAAGAAAAAAGAACTTCAGCTCATAGAAACAGTGGGCTTTATACCCCCACCACCCCCAAGTCAGATTAGGTGAATTTAATCATCAGAGAATTTTATTTTCCATTTGAGCTTCCGGCAGCTAGAGGGCACAAAAGAATGCTTTTACCTTGCCTTGTCTTTTTTTTTTTTTTCCCCCTTTCTTTTTTTGAATCTCTGAGTGGAACTACCTAGACTCAAAAATAAACAAAAATAGAGAGAAGACGGGTGGATTTTATCACACCTTGCTTTCTCAGATGTCAATTTTTCATCTTCTCTTTCCAACGGAAATCCAGATTTCAGGTGACAGGAATCTGTGAAGGTAAAACGCGAGAACTCCGTCTTCCTCAAATAAAGAATAAATCTCCAAGAATCAGACACAGGGATCTGGGCGCAATTATTCCAAGTTTGGCCCATCCCGCTGTTTCTGAACTATTTGGCAAAGCTCTTTGTTCCAAAGCTATATAAACACATGTTTAACCTTTATCATTCTAACACCTTAAATATTAATGTTGCTTGCGATTCTGCATCAACAACATCTATTATTTTTGCACTAATAAGAGGCTTACAAGAATAAACATGAAAGGCTTGGAGCGCCCTTCCTGTCAATTAAGAAACAGTCAGTAATATTTCAAATGAACATTTCTAGCGGATCTGAGCAAGGAGAATCGGGGTGGAGACGCACATCTCAAGAGCCACAGAAGAGGCCCCAACTCGTGACTAGGTGCGCTTCTCCGCCTCATCCTGTAAAACCATCCACTAACGCTCGGTGGGTAAGAGGCGTTCTTTTTCTGGACCGTTTCTTTGAAAGCCTAACAGTGTGGCGTTTTTCTGAAAGAAACACTAGTAAACCTCAGGAGAAGTCACATCTCTTGCTAGAGTACAAAAATGGGCTGGGCCTCAACAGCATAATATATATAAACACTTTTTTCCCCCTAATGAACTGTAACACCCCCTTAGGCATAAATTAGTTGGATCCGGATAGACTGCCATTTGCCAAATTGTAAATTGCCTACATTTATTTTGGGAATGCACTAAACAGAGTGCTAATTGCCTTGTTTAGCGCTTTCCTTTCTTTCATTTGCGCTGATGTAAAATCTTAGTAAATTAACTCAAGGCTTTTATTATGTAGGTAGCATTTGAACAACCAAGAATTAGTAAGGAGGAGGCAGAATGAAAGGACTGATAAAAAAGAGGAGTTGGCTCTACCCATAATGCCATTTCTATGTCCCTTGAAATAAAAGGATGGAATTAACTTTTAATCCTTGGGCTTTTTAAATAGCTGATGTGAACGCAGAACATATCACGCAGACATTTTATTCAAATTTGCTCACTTAAAATGGGTAGAATGTTAACCATCATGATCGTACAGAGGAAGCGCACGTACACAAGTGTATATATTAAGATTCATTCCAAGTAGCAATTTATGTGGTTGTAGTCAATTGCATAGTCAAGATTCCGGCTTATTGTCAAAGACAAAACACTCCAAAAGTCATTAACATCCACTGCTGTGAGGTAGCCTATGTGAAATGAATTGGGCTTCTCATTGCCATTCCTAATGGACAGGTGTGCGCTTCAGAAAAAGCATCGCCGGATTTAGCTCTGCACCGAACATGGGCTGGCTGTTGGACAGAAGCGCCCCTAGAGGCCGGAGGTCTTGGACTCTTACAGGTGGCCTCCAGGGGCTGGCGGGGCAGGGGGGTGGGGGAAGGTTAGGGGGAGGGTCATCCAGGAAGCTATGGAATCTAACGGACTGTGGACAGAGATTTTTTTTTTCCTATTCTCAGTGTTCTTGTTTCGATTGTTTTCATTAGGTTTTCTAGATCCTTTCAAAACCAGGGATGCACCCTCCAAAAGTTCCCTTGGAAAAAAAAAAAAGAAAATTGGTCACAGATGATTTGAAATGAAAAGCAATAAATAAATCCACTATCTTTGTTTTTTTCCTTCTAACATTTTCCTTTACAAAGCCTGAAAGTTGCGGTTAGATAATAGTCTGCCAACGTGAAAAACTGAATGATAAAAAAAAAAAAATTATGTTTTGGTTCCTTCTTATCTTTTGCATTAACCTCCCATACATAGCTATCGGCAGATAATTCTGGGGAGATTAGAGAGGATACTTTATAAGATGACAAATTCTCTGGCTGTCGAGAGCCTTTATTTTGGTCCACTCTAACTCTAAAGGTGTTTTTTCAGGGGGGGGCATTATTCGTGTAATGGGGGGTACAGAAGACAGAGATGACGGCAATGGTGGACCATTTCGGAATACAGAAAGGCAGTCGGTATTCGCTATGGTGAACGTCACCGTGAGTTCATTTAGGAAGATAAACGTACATCTCGATAATCTTATTAGAGTCTATGTATTTCCTAGAAATATTTTCTAGAATCCCAGCAATGTCACAGTAACTCTTGAATAGGTAGCACGCTAATGACAAAAAAGGATTTGAAAAACAGACAGACACATGTGGATCCCAACTGGTCCAATGGACTTCAGATCTCTGGAAAATGACCTCACCTTTTTGAGTATCTGTTTCTTCACCTCTAACATGGGATGACAAAATCGATGTGTAAGAGCCGCTTTGAGCATCCCATGAAAATACACACGAAGTTTCTAGAACATACTATGCTCTCGAGAACTGTTCATTCCCCTCATAATCCTCTTTCTATTTCTGTTCGCGTCTAATCCCAGCACGTTATTTAGCTAACGAAGCCAAATCCTGCTTGAATATTGGAAGATACAGTAATATAATGACTTTTGTTTTTCTAAGGTAGAATTTGGTAATGAAACTCCCTTATAATAAATACCCGATGAAAGAATAAATGAATGGAAAAAACTCAGATAATGTTTTATGATTGCATCTGGAATAATAGCAGATTCAATGGGGTATTAGTTGCTGGTATTAATCCCTCCATCTCCCACTCACTTAAAAGCAGCCACTAGGTTTAAGTACGTATTTAATTACAGCAGATGCTTGTGATATACATATGTATAGTACTAGAGACTTCTTGATACAACGTATTTGTGAAATTTCCAGGCTGTGATTCCGCATACTTCTCTAGATGCCATGAGATCTACCTATCGCCTGACACCAAATTGTGATTATGTATAAGCGTTGCATGAAATAAGATAGGATTTAATGTATTTCTGAAACTAATTTATTTGTCGAGAGAACAAATTGACGGCTCAACGGCCAACCTTTATCCGATCGCCCGTTTTGATAAAAAACATATGGGCAAATGAAGACTGGGGAAGAACGAGACGGGAGAAAGCTGAGAAAGAATATTTTAACCTATGTGGTTTGTGTTCTTCATATTACAAAGTGTTTCCTAATTCGAGGCGATTGTCACTTTTCCACGGGATGAATGAATGGTAGTTCCATGAAATAGTTCCTTATGAAATAACATAGATTTCTCTCAGGTCATATGCGAATTCATTTATTGACTAATTCTTGATTAGAGCTAACGTTTGCTGCATATCGGTCTTTAGATCCCTCCCCCGTCCCCCAAATAAATAAACTGATTCCTTGGTTACAGATGTCAATGTTTACTAGAAGGTTTGACTGAAGAGTTCAGAAATGTGACCTTTTGTTTTCCATGAGACTTTCACCAGGGGCAGTAGCAAAAGATTGCCATCTAGTCTTTCATTAAAGAAACGTGGAGTCTGGCAGATGATAGATGTTTCCACCATTTTGCTCCGTTGTGTTCTTCTTGAATGGTTAGCCTAAAAATCACCCTTTTATGCTTCAACTTATTATTTTAACAAACCTATCATTTTTATGGGTTTGCATTTTAGTCTCCAAAAAAGGTGATGGTAATCTTGAAAAACTTCCTAGTTTTTCTCCCCATCCTTTTTCTTTTTCTTTGATCTAATCTGAGACATTTTCATGTATTTCTCAGATACTCTTAAAGAGGGCTTTTAATGGAAATCATTCAAACAGTTGAGCTATGATTCTTTCGACTGAAGGAAAAGGTGTTCTTCATAGGTTCTTTTTCTATCATACTGAATCTCATGACTCTTGGGGTTCAGTTCTTTGTGTTTTAGGGTATTTATAACTCTGATGACCCGTCATCAGCTGCCATCTTGAATAAACTTGCCAAACGTTTAATGAGGATATAATTTAATTTTACTAGTTACCTGGCCTCAGGCCATGGAGTTGTTCAAGATCCAAAACTAGCTCAGATGATCAAAATGTGGGGAAACCCAAATGGAAAAATGTTTATTTTTGTTAAGAAGGAATTCATAAAAAAGACAGTGCTGGATTGGGATACAAAAACACTGCACGTAAGTTTTCACAAATATGCCGCTTTTCCTGCAAAATAAATATAGCATAAGTTTGTTGAGGAAAACTTGGTTTCAGGCTGCACCTATCTAACTTGCTATGGCCTAGTTTTTTGTGTGTGACACGGGGGTAGTTTGCATCCATTGGGAACTTTCCAGACTTGAAACGTTAGCAGGAGAGTAGATGCTAATCCAGAGTAGAGCCTGAAGGACAGAAACGGTGCATATTAAGGCAAAGCTTTGTCTATTATGTCGTCAGGTTAGAATCACAGAACCCAAAACGAACGTGCTCTTATATACAACCCTGTGGGTCAGAGTCAAGAAATCTTAAAGTCCCTTGCAATCCCAGAAGTTTTCTGAGACATATCTAACCATGCATTTGAGAGAAGAGATTCCTATATCAGAGCTTCATTAAATATTCCATCAGTTATGCCAATAAAATAAGGCCCAGAGACAGGGCTAAGTTAGTAGTTTGGCCAAAATTGTTTCTTATACTGAGGTGAAGCGTTCGCCCGCAGCCTGATTTCTGTCTGTGTGTAATACACTGCCTATTCTGACCTCTCGGCACGAAAACTCTGTTTAAATATGTTTTTAAAGTATTATATTTTCCTTTCTATCCTTGGAGCTGAGCAAAAATTACTTGGGTTTTTAATACGTTAACGAGCAGTATAAAGATGCTCTTTAACTAAATCCGTTGCTTTTAAAGAGTTTATTCTGCCCTTCTAGCAGAGATTTGTATTAAGAAAAACAATCTCAAATGACGGAAGGCCTTAAACAAAATGATGTAACAGAATCATTAGTATAATTTAAATAAGAAATAAGATCTTCGATGTAACTGAAAACGTTCAACTCAGATTAAAAATCAGGCAGCCCCCATAAAGTATGTATATAAACATTCTAGTAATATATAGTAAGATTGACTGGGAGAAAGAGTATAACACAATTGATATATGACACGATCTTCACTCTATAAGGAAGAAAAATAGAAAGGTAATTAGAAAAGAATGAACCGTGTCAAAACAGTCGTTCTGTTTGAGCTGGAAGCTAAGATTATGTAAACTTTTTTCTATTCCAAATGTTGTTTTCTCTGTAGTAAGTACTTTTACAATTAAACCAAAGTAAATAACTGGGGAGGGGAGAAAAAATTCTTCACACCGATTGTTCGAAGCAGTTCCTTTGTGGAGATGGGACCAGTTATTGACATAAAAAATGGTATAACCTGTAGGAACACCTGTCTTCTGCCCATCGCCTCTTTATTGGTCCAGAAAAACGGAAGAATCAATGAAGCGGTAGCTTTGGGACCTACGAACAGGGTCCTTTGCTGAACTAGAAGCACTTTCGAAATCTCTTTTTCTATCTTCTTTTTCGAAGTAAAAATGTGAATTAGTGTATTTTAAATTTGCAAAGGTCTCTGTCCTCATATTTTATTACCGGTAGAAAATACCGGTAGAAAGATGGGGCAGAAAATCATAAAACAAAAACAAACACAAACAAACAAACAAACAAACAAACGTGCTAAAAACTCAATCTTCCTCATGAGAAATTCCAGGCCCGCTTTCTTGAAAGCTTTAGTTTACAAATTTCTTTGCAGCCTACATCCGGCATGATCCCCCTCACCTTCTAGAATGCGCGCCCTCGTACACACACTCGCTCACACAGAATTCCCTCTGTATTTGAGTGTGCAATCGGCGACTCTGGTTTCTATTCCTAGCATGCAGACGGCTTTGTGTTTTTAAAGCAATGTCTCCAACGATATCGGTGTGCGAGGCTTACTGAATTCCCAACTTTCTTCATTCCGACCGTCCTCCAAGTGAGGAGGTCCGAAAGCCAAGAGATTAAGCCACTTTCTGTGATCACAAAGTCAGCAAGTGGATGGCAGGCCGCGATAAATTCCAACAGTCTTTCCTTTAAGAGGCGCCTGTCACTTTTAATCCCCACGGTTAGAATCCTCCCAACCCCAAGCTGTAAGACTCAGCAACACATATTAAATGAATATTGGACCGTACCCTCATTGGCTGAAGGTGTCAGGGCGCTCTGCCCACTAGTCTAAAGAAAATGAAGCTGATTTGAAGGCAATGGGGTCTCCATTAGTAAAGGGTTAAACACAGATTATGCAAATAAAGATATTGTCATCTGTCCCCTCCCCCTGTTCATTCCGAGGGCTGCTTTGCTATAGTTTTCCTTCTCTTCCAATTGAGAGATTAACCTGGTCCCAATGGAAATGGCAGTCCATATCATACTTTTTCTTGACCTCACAGCATGGTTAATAACAGCTGGGGCCTGCCAAGCAAGCGTCTTTATTTTTTTTCTTTTATTGTTCCAGGCTACACATCCGTGAACCTTCAGCATGTTATGTACTTAAGCATGGTCAGGTTGATGTCATTATTTTCTGATTGTCCGGGAGCTCCCGGGGTAGTGGCCCATATTGATGGAGAATGGCTGGCATGTTCTTTGTAGGGTAACCTTGCAGAAAGAAGCCCCCTTGACCACCTGCACGTAGAGCACAGAGCTGTGACATCGCACTCCGCCGATTGGTACGCTTCAAAACACGTATTAGCACCAATTGTGCGAGTTCATCTTGCTTCGTAATTTTCCCTCGGTCTTCTTAGATAAACCTTATCTGTGCCACAAGCAAATGCTTCACGGAGCAGATTTTTAAAGATCTTTGCAAGAAGATCCGGTGCGTAGGGGTCACTGCGTGCTTTGTCTAAGTCCAAGCGTAGCTATTTGTTTGCTAGCAGATGCTTATGTTCCATCCCTTTCTGGGGTTTTTTTGTTGTTGTTTTTTTTTCCTGTTGCCCGTCCATATGTCTAGCTAACTAGCCAGGCTAAGCTAAAGCAGACAAAACCAGGGACATGAGCGCAGAGTGACAAGAACAGTGGAGCGAAATGCCACTCTGTGTGAACCATCTCCACGCTTACCTTTCATAATCCTATAAAAATCGGTCTACTTGTTATCAGTTTAGACTGGAAAAGCAAGCAGCAGCAGCCTTCGATTGCCTGGGGCTTTGATGTAAGCACCCCTGACTATTTCTGCTTAAACTCCAGCGGATGGAAGACACCTATAAAGATATTAATTAGCCCCAGTTGTCACCAGATGTGGTTTACATTCTCTGAGCCAGCTCTGAAATCTCAGAATTTTTATTAGGCAACGAAATGTTTATGGCTCTCATTAAAATCTGAGTCATAGAAGACTGACGATGAGATTGGGGGTGTCCGGGGGGGGTGGGGGTGGGAGATAGTTTTTTCTTTGTTTATCAACTTTGAAAAATCTGAAAGACCTGTGTTTTCAGTTTGAGCGGCATGGCAACTTTGGAGGATGTGTCAAGAATCTCATGGCATTTCCACTTGGAAGAAACGTTTGAGTTTTATGACATAAAATGACTAGTTTTTCATCAGAATTAAGAGTTACATTTACGTGCCTAATTATAATAATGTCGGCTTCATCACATTGCACCGTGCGAAAGAATTCAGTACTAATTGTTATTGGACCGGATACTTACTCATGGGGTAGAATACTATGAAAAAAGGAATTAATTGTTTATTCCAAACGAGGGGACAGTACTTAACTGTCAAGGTGGGGTGGAAAACAGAGGAAGAACATCCAAAAATATCTTCTGAACATTTTTCTCTATCGCTCCCCTCCACACCCAGTTACGGCCGTGCCTTTTGGACTCTTACAAAATTCTTTTGCTAATTTTTCTCTTGGATTAAAATAAAAAAGAGTAATAGCCAAAACATGCTCGAAAAAATATATATCTTAATTTGAGAAAGATCTGCAGGCCGACCTCCTTTTGAGGTTACACCCCCATCAAACCTCCGCACATAATAAGACCTCCCCAGTTCTTCTGATGGCCCACAGGAGAAGCACGGCCCTGGGTCCCCCAAAAAAGGGGGGATACATCGTCCTCAGCTTGATGTAGCCTGATGACTACATCAGCGCATCTGATTTACGGTTTCATAAGATCTTTGGAGATTTTAAATGATATTCAGAAATATGCCGATGCATTTTTCAAAGATTCCTTTTTCTTCCATGTGAACTCTTTTTACAAAGGTATTACACTAAGTACAAAAGCTGTTCAATTTTTTCCAACCTTTTGGTTCTTTCTGAAACACAGTCATTTTGTTAGACATTGAAAATGTCTTGATTTAGTTGTCTTGCTATTTTGGGCCTGTCCTGCCCCCCGCAGTGGTAAATAAGGACAGGAGTTCCAGCTGAGCCTTGAAAAATAACATTTCACGGCAGCCACAGAGCTGGCGGCTTTTATTTATGGAGCCAAGAAAATGAATGGGTATTAGTGTCCAAACATTTCAACATGCTCCCGCGGCCATGCACAAAAGGGACTGATTTGCAGCAAATTTCCACTTATTTTCCAAAAGTATTTACCTTACCGAAGCTTGGCTGATCACTATAATGGCATAGCCGAGGGAGAAAAAAAAAAAAAAAGGACCATTTCAGAAACCCAATTTTTATATATATATATTTCTAAACCTTAAAAGTGCTTTACTTCTTCCGAATAAAGATAATACCTTCGGTTGCTAGGCTTTTATGGGTATGTGGATACATGGAAGGTGCCGGGCTTGTACTTCTGATTGTTATTTTAAAGAACAAACTGAACGGCTCAGAGGAAGATGGTTCATGTCCATAGACAGAGGCTAGCGATCGTGCTCTAAGTGCCCAAGGTCATTCTTGGACACTCCCGGAGAGTAAGTCCAGCAGTTTTAATGTCTCGAATTCGGTCCAGGAATTGAAAGCTGAGCATGTTCTATAGCGACATTTATTTTACTATTTGCTCTCACGCTAATTTATCGGGAGGCGATTCTGAGATGCTGTGAAATCGTTTTAGCTTTCCTCGTTGCGCGATTCACTCATCGTGTCAACAGATGTTAGGTGAGCACCTACTACGTGCGAGGCACCTGGAAACTGCCTCCTAGAGAAGTCACAGATGGCCTTAAGTGTGCTTTCCCACCCATTCTGAATCGACCCCTCGGGAGACCACCCGCTTCTCCATCCATTCGCCAAGTGCTGTCTCTGAGTAGGGATGCTGTCCATTCTCTAAATATTTTATATATTTTTTTCTCACCTTGGTTCACTCTGCTCAGTGCACGAGAGATAGCTTTTGCTCCAAATCAAAGTTCCCGCTCCTCAAACTCCAGCCAGTAAGATCCATTCGTCCACGGCAAGTCCCCAAGTCCCCAAGGTGGATGTAAAGGTCGTCTTTCTCTGTACTCCTCCATGTTTTATTATTTTATCTGTGCATGGATTTCTGAATAACGAACCATCTGAGGGATGGACCAACGCCAGTCACGTTCCCTAAGCCTCTTATGTTCTTTGCACGTAGTAGGTGTTTTCTCAAGGGCAGAGGGGGAGACCTTGATGAAAAGTTGAGTTTCCGTGGAAATATGTATATTTCCATCCCACCGTCTTTCCCCTGTTCGACCCTGTCCTACTCCACAAGAGTCAAAAACTTGTGTAGATTTTCTCTTCTTCCTGTTCCTCCCGTGTTTGCTTCCCTAATACAGAGGGCTGTAAAGCTCTTAGCTAATCTTCCTAATTGTCACCCTCTTATTGATCAAAATTCTCTGCAGAACAGCAGGATAATGTCAAACTACTTACGTAAGTCTAGCTCTGAACTGCTTAAACGTTGCTCACGATGTAAATAGAATTTATTGTAGTGTAGGAAATGTGCCATAAATGGAAAAAAAAAAAAAAAAAGCTAGCAAATTATCTCATCCCGACCCCATCGACGACTAGTCGGGCTGGTTATTTCATCTGCCATGCCTTGGGTCATCTGTCAAATAGGGATAACAGTCATAGCTACCTCATAAAGTCACTGTGTGGATTCAGTGATTTAACCTAAATTAAGTGCTTCGACTCTAGAAATTGAGTTGGTCCTCTCGGTAGAAGGGACTGAGGTGGCGGATCGAGGCAGCAGAGTAAGCAAAGATCCGTAAAGTAAAGCAAAGAGAGGACATGGCTCCGTTCATTTAGAAATGAATATGAGGATGGAGTCGGTATCAACCGTTATGCTGCATCCCCCCTCTTTTCAAAAATCTCTAGTAAACAAGCCACTTCCGTTTATAGCATCACTGCTCAAGCGATTTCCGTTTATAGCTACTTCCGTTTATAGCATCACATGATTAAATACTATTCGGTAGTGCCGTGTCAAATTCAATCTAGCCATTATTTCCTACAGCATCTCTTTCCAAATTTATTATTCCTGGGCAGAAAAAAAGTAAGCAGAAAGTTCAGCGAATTGCTAGGACTGCCGTGCTTGTCGACACCTTCTAGAAGCTCCATCTACTTCCCTGAGTGAACTTACCTATATGATATTTTAAAACAAAATATCAATATTTAAGAAACCAGGAAATGCAGTCTGTGGTAGTTTACAAGCAGTTTGTATATTGTACCAAAGTCCCAGTGAAAATGGCACAAAAATGCCAGGCTAGTTGTTTGTTTTTATTATTATTATTATTATTATTATTATTATTATTATTATTATTACATTATTGTTTTTTAAGATACAGTCTTAACATAGGCCAGATTTTTCAATAAATGTTTCTGAGCAGCCTGCGTCCATACCGTTTCACTTCTTCTAAGTGTTCAAGTATTTTGCCGAATTGGAAAATTGCAGAAATTTCAGAAATGAAGTTTCTCTTTCTCTTCCTCTCCTGTCTCTATCTCCCTCCTTTATTCCAAATTGACAGACATCAACTAATAAGACCTAGACGTTCACATTGACCTGTCAATACATTGGATATTGAATTTGGTAGCGTTCATGGGGAAGGAAGTGGCAGAGGAAGCGGATAAATTTCCTAAGTCATCACTCTGTCAACAAATAAATGTCATAATTATTAAACAAATAGCACCCACTCATCGAGCTGTTATTACCTGGCTGGCCCTGAGCAGCACCCTGCATGCACAGGAGACCCCACAGTTCTCACCAGGAAGGTGGGTGGTGGTCCCACCTTACGGATAAGGAAATTTATGTGCCTCGATGCTGATAAAATTGCTCGCTTCCCAGAGTTAGTGAATGATGGAGTAGAGACTTAGAGAGAGTTCACACAGACTTCAAAATCGAGGCGTATCACGGCTTCTGGGGAAAACTCCTGGAAACCCCAAGTGTTTTATGCCCCCAGAACTGCTCGCTGGCCGAAAGCAATTTAATAAACAAGGAATCCCTTGAGTTTTTATTAGTCAGAGTCAAAAAAAAATTTGAAGGACAAGTTTTCGTCCCCAAGTCAGTTGGAATAAGACTGACGAGGACATCTACCGATAAAGTCCCTGTCCGTCCAGATGCCTACACACAAGGACAGAGACCAGTACTAGTAGACTTACATATTACCCCTGGCTCGGGCATTTACTCAGCTGTGTGATATCTTCGCCTCGGTTTGCTCATATGTAAAATGGGCATGACAACTTCCTTCCTGTTTATTTTGGAGTTGTCGACATGATTAAATGTGCTTAAATATATATGTGAAAGTAGAACATAAATATAGAGACTATTAAATAAAAACATAATTACTGTCATTATTATGTACTCGGACCTGATTAGATGTCTGATCTTGTTCTGTCGCCTTGAGGCCGACGGAATTTGGAGATGCACAGAAAGGACATAGAGGAATTCTCTAGAGATCGCGGGACTATATCTTGGTCTGAATTAACCCATTTTCCTTCGTCATACCTGTCTTCAGAGAATCAGAGAGACAAGGTGGCGTGAAGAATAATGCGTGGAGTGAAAGAATCAAGTAGTAACCAAAATGGCTACAAAATCAAGAAATTTCAGGAGAAAGGATCGGGACCTGGATAAAAGAATCCAAGGCCCCTTTAAAGTGGAAGGTAGTTAGAGGCTGTCTCAAGACAAGAGGCACTTGAATAATTCCTGTCTAAACTAAAAAATAGTCTGAGCGACAAGGTCAATGGTGGTTCTATAAAAAATTCATTTTTAAATTTAGTACAGAGACAAAGTAAGAGAAACTTTCTGAAAAAACTAGTAGCCTTCCTCTAGAAAGCTACCAATTTCATATTACTCGGGTCTCATGAACCAAAAGGACTTTTAAACAAAGCGAATCGCTTGCTTCGATTTTTATTCCTTTGTAAGTATGTTCAGATTTGGCCAACGGTTGAAGAATACAAGATTCTTTTTTCAATCCTCAGAAGTGAATTACACGTAAACCTTACTTATTAAAAGGTTTTAATCTTGTCATGTTAGCAGAAAGGAAATTCTGCTTTTTCGTTAGGTTAACAATTACTTTTATGTGACAGTGGCCTTACATGCTATCGCATTAATTTTGCAGTAAATTACACTGCAGGTAGGTGGAATTTCATTGCTTGACCAAAGTGTCTAACCTGGCCAGACTCTCGTGTGATGAATAGTTTTTTTTTTTTTCATTTTGTACTGCTGGGCCTTTCAGATTAAAAATAAATAAATAAAGTCAAAAATCGGTGTTGAGGAAAAGAGAGAGAGACAGAGAGAGAGACGAAGGCTCCAGGCAATAGCATTTTGTTATATATCATTTTGACTTAATTCTAGCATCCTTGCCAAGCATTTGCTGGGTGTGTAACAGAAGCATACAGACCACCTCGAATCCCCTCTTCCGAGAGTATTATTTACCTATCACTAAGGATAGCAAGCAGTGGGAATTTTCCTTTGACTCATCAAATAATTTTTGAGATTCTGCTCTGCGCCTGGCATGACAGCACATGTCAGAGACACCAAGATGTCATGGAGGAGTTCACAAATGAGTGGTGGCCCCAGATAAGGGCCAAGAGCACAGGGGACCGGGAAACCAGTTAGCTATTGGCCACGAACCCAGCCTATGGGGGAGTGTGGGCGACCGTGGCTGAGTGGTGTCAGAGAATTTGTGATAACGGGTTATGGGACTAATTCTCTCAAAGTGTGAACTACATACTCTTGCCTCTTTTTTCCTATTTCCTGCTCCTGCGTGAGATCTATACGAATGTTTTGAATATTACTTTAGAACATCAGAGAAAAAAAAAAGTTTCAAGGATATTCAGCTAGGCACCCACTGCTGAAAGACTCGAACTTTCTATTTAAGTGGGTTTAATACATTTCTGATAATTGGGCTTTGCTTTCTGACAGGTATGGGAAATGCTAGCTTGCTTTCCGATTTTACTTCACACATGACAGTCGACTAATTACATCCTAACACATCAACATTTTTGCTCACAAATGTGAATTTCTCAGAGTGAGCTTCCAGCCACTGTACCCTTTATGCTGACTTTCACTTTCTAGAACATAAGAAAAAAATATTTAATCAGAAAGATAGGGAGCTACCTTTATGGAATCCCAGCTCTGCCATTCATTGGGGCTGTCACCTAGAGACAGTGACTTCTCTGGGCTTCGGGTTCTTCATCTAATCCAGAATAAGTGGCAATAAGTGCTAATAACAACAGCAACAATAATAAAGATAGCTAAGGTAAAATGATGCCACAATAGTAAATAATGTGATAAGCCCGGCTAAAAAGAGTTTCTTCAAGGAAGTTTTTATTGAAAATTTAATTTATACTTTTTTTTTAAAATCTCCTAGTTCAGAATCTACTCCTTTCATTGTAGAAACTGATTTATTTTTGCAAAAAAAAAAAAATTGAAAGATTTCTCCATTTATCACCATAAAATTCAACTTCTAAATCAATCTAATTTCATATTCGGTCGTCCCACAGATGCGAATCAAAGTATGACGTTTAGGCTGGTGGTTTAGGGTGGTTTATAACCGACTTCAAATTTGTGAGAACTAAGAATAGACTGAGACGTTAAGCCAATGCATTAGCTTAGTATCATTATGCAAATGAGTGTGCCTAGAATATGAGAAAGAGTAGGTTTCAGAGGGGTTGGCCTCCAGGGGTTTGAGATAGCTTTGGCACGGGCAGCCTGGTGAGGGGTGGGTTGGGGGATAATATGGGGTGCTGCAGTGTGAGTGTCTATTCCAGGAGAATCTGCCTTAAAGTTCTTCGGCGCATTTTAAACGCTCCAGAATTTCAAAAACTTAAATGATTCTGTTCCACTCTCCTACTTTGATTCCGTATTTTCTCCATCCACTTCAACGTGTTTCATCAAGAATCACATCGGAGATGCTACCGCTTCTGCCGGCGATCAGCTCGTGACTGTTACCTACCTCTCCCCTGTTGGTACTATCTCTCTGCCTTTGCATGTCGTGTTGGCTGCAACACTCCACAGGCGAGCCACCTTCCCCTTGCTCGGTCTTCACCCACTGCGTGCTACCATCTTTGCCTGCTACTTCCCTGTTCCTGGTGGTTCTGAATGACATATCACCTGAGCTTTGGTCACTGGGGGCAGGTGTCCATGTTTACTGATCTGGCGTCTCCCTGGCCAATGAAGAAATGAGAAAGGGAAGGAAGGGACGTCGTAGCTTGTTAACGCAATGATGAAAATGATGGGTGCCTCCTAAAGCTTAAACCAACAGCAGAAAGAGATGCTCCGTGGAAAGCCATGTTTAAATCTGCAGCTACATCATTCTATTGCCAATTGCTGTGCACACTCATGGCTTCTTTATTTTAGATCATTCTTCTTTACCACATTACCAGATTCGCAGTCCTAACATTCCAGTAATAACCTTCTGTCCAATTACTGGATGCAATTTTCTATGTAAGATCATTCTCAACTTTTAAAGCATTGTTATCTTTGCAAAATGGCAGGACTTTCTCTTTTACACCTGGTGCTTTCCTGGGATACAATCCACGCTTATTAAATATGTGTTGTTCAAGTGCTTTTGTACGATTTTTTTTTTTTGCAAAGGTCTAAGGTGTTACTTTTCTAAGTTTGGGTCTATACAAATAGGAGACGAGAATATGTTGGTAGAAAGCCCAAAGTTTTCTAAATGTAGATGAGCACAGATTAAGAAAGCAGTAATTAATTTCCTTTGACCTTGAGCTGAATTTCCTTTCTAAAGCTGTCATAAAGAGAAAGAGGCCAGAGAGGAGACGTGAGACTGTGTAACAATGCAATTAAACCCTTGTAATGAGGTCAGGCCTTGGACTTGTTGCAACTGATATCATTATAGCAATGAGAAGACCCTATATAGATGGTTGGATTTTTTTTTTTTTTTAATTCATGCTTTTTTTGTTTAACTCTTTACCACCATATACATGGTTCTTTGTAAGGGAAATATGTAGGTATTTAGATAAAGACACATAAGTTACACAGTTGTTTTTGTTTTTGTTTTTTTTCCAGAAGAAACATTCAGGGGACTCAGGCATGTTTGTTTGTTTGTTTGTTTTTAATGCGAAGCAAAAGACTAGCAGGAATTGCTTAGAATTAAGAGTCAAGACGGTTAACTTGTCTCTCAGAGGATGGGTCTTAATTCATAGATGTCTCCAATGATCTGAGGCCACATACTGGACAGTGGGACTCTGGCCTTGAATGTCCAGCAAATAGCTGGTTGACCCAAAGCAGACAATGCATATCTCTGAGCCTCGGCTCTCTCGTTTCATCAAGTAAAAAGAAGAGCATTTATGGAATACCTCATAACTAACGCGAAAAAATTTAATCTAAGTCATCCTTTAACGAGCGCACCAGACTTGTTCTCTCTGCAAATATTTATATCTATTTAAGGCCAACCACATCTGCCTAAGATTTCTACAAGTTCTCTTAGGTGACATATTGCTGTGACTGAGGGCATAGATTCTGAAATCAGATTGCCTTGGTTCAAAACCTTCTTTGAAAAGAAACCCTCATACCCTGCTGGTAGGACCGCAAATTGGTGCAGCCGCTATGGAAAAAGAGTATGGAAGTTCCTCAAAAAATTAAGAATTGATCTGCCATATGACCCAACAATCCTTCTACTGGGTATTTACCCCGAAGACTTGAAAACCCGTATCTGAAAAGATACTTGCACACCGATGTTCATAGCAGCATTATTCATGGTGGCCAGGACATAGAAGCAAAC
>NW_011888815.1:4572034-4582947 GCF_000151845.1 Pteropus vampyrus | reverse complement strand
AAATAAATAAATAAATAAATAAATAAATAAATAAATAAATAAATAAATAAATAAATGTGATTTTCTTTTGTCGGGAAAAAAAATAAACAAAACCGTTTTTGCCATTAAGCAGTATGAACTAGGCAAGTTACTTAATCTTCCTCTGCTTATTTTCTTATCTATAAAATGGGCGAATTAATAAAAGTGTTTATCGCATACATACCATACATTCCATGGTTTGCTTCCTAGGTGGGCATGAAGAGGCAATAAGTTAATGGATAAAAAGTGCTTTAGAGAGAGCGAGGGCTCATTGCAGGGGATTGATAAGTATTACCACATTATTATTTATCTAAACAATTTCATTCTTAAAGAACTGAAGAGTGACAGATTTCACTGAATTTCCAGAGAAAATCCTCCTGTGTCTAGAATTAAGACACATGGAAAATAATCCTTTAGATGAGGAAAGAAAATGCTTTGATATCTACCTTGAATAATCAAGTTGCAAACTCTCTTGGCTATAAAAACAGAACAGTCAACATTTAAAAGTACTTATGACCTTACTAGAAAAAAGAAAATGAAAGAATAGAATGATTTTATTGACATTCTTTAAGTCAATAAGCATTATGGAACACAGGGAGCAAGGAAACATAAATGAATAAATAATAATAAACATGATTTCATGCCTTCCAATAATACTCACCTTCTCTCGTTGCTTACCATGTATCCAATTAGTTTTCCAGATTCCTTGACATCCTCATTTATGAAGGATTCATGAAGGACGTCAGGGAGCTTACAAACAAACAAACAAACAAAAAATCCCGAACATTGTTAGAACACAAAGGGGGTCAAATATATCATGGCAGAAGGAAATTCAACTTTGGGCATTTAACACACATGCGATATACATATGATGTACTATTGAACTGTACACCTGAAACCTGTATAATTTTATTAGCCAATGTCACCCCCCAAAAATTAATTAAAAATATATATTTAAAGGAGACAGACATACCCAAGCACCTGAGATGATTTGAGTACTCTTAGTAGAACACGAAAGTCGTTCAGATTTTCCTAACAGCCATGAAGTAGAAAGAGATCCTAGGTTGCACAGTTCTCATGTCTGATGAAAAGAAACGTGTAAGTCCCTCTGTTTTGTCAGTCTTTTATTTAAAAGTGTTTGTTACATACTCATCACACACTCCATTTTCCTCCTGCAGGCAAACAGATTTTGGACTCTGAATTCTAGGATGAATTGATCACAGGCTCCATAATTAAAGGCCATTGGGTAGAATCTTCAAACCAGATTTTCCAAATGACATAAATTGTATTCAAATGTTAGCTAGTCTTAACCGCACCGAAACCATTCAACGATGAGCCAAGATAATACATGAATCAATCAAAGTCCCCAGGAGAAAGAGACACAGAGGCGAGAAAGAGCAATTAGGGGGCTCATTTGATAAACTATACAAATGTCTAATCAATGTACTGTATACATGAAACTAAAAAACTAAATTAAAAAAATAATAAAAAATAAAATAAAAATAATGTAAAAATTGAAAAAAACAGAAAAACAAAACAGGAGATTGGTTCGCAAGCTGTGGAAGAACCTAGAAGCCCAATCAAGAATGATGAAACAGCCCTGGCATTAGCAAAAACAGGAAGTCAGTGTCGCCCTAAGGCTGGACAGACAGAGGAGAAAGTGGTCACTCAGGAGAACTCGGAGTCACAGAAGAATCACAGATGCTCTGGAGCTTTATAGAACTGAAACCAAACTAAAATGATTTTCCTTTGTATCGAGAAGTCCCAAAGTCTCTTACATGTCTCTTTCCTCTTTGTGTTCGTAGGACAGCTACTGCGCCACGTGAGCTGAGGCACGATCTCAATCGAGGCAGACAAAAATAGGAAGGATCGAGGTCAAAGCTTGACAGCATCTGTCAAGGGATGGACAACCAACAATAACTATGATGCTTGTTTGGGCTTCGAGTGCCAAGAAGAGAAACAGTGTGATGTGGATAAAGATAAGGGGGTTGATGTCAAGGGGTCATAGGCTCAAAGTGCCACCAGGCCTCTGTCCCCACAACTCGAAACCAGACCTTACGAGAATACCTATATCACGTGGTCGTCATGAAGGCAAAATGAGAAGAACCAAGTGAAAACACACGACAACTTTTTAAGCGCACTGACTCCTTCTCTTCCACAAGGTAGAGCTCGCCTACTTCCAAGTTATAAATTTCAGAGCTAATATATTTTGTAAAGCCCCAAAGAGACCTTTCTGCCTTCAAGTCATGACCCAGAAGGCAAATGTCAAGTTCAAAGTCACCTCGGCTTTGCAACTGTCAATGATTCATGGTCCTGAACTTCACACATTAGAGGAAGCCCAAATTGCAAAACTTGAGACCTCAACAGCCTGATTAAAGATGGAGCGAGAGCCTGCCTTGGCTACTGTATCTCATACGAGATTTTTTGGAGCCATTGCACTTTTTTTTTTTAATTTTTAAAAGTGAAAGGAGCCTTGCTTCATACCAGCTCAGGCCAAGGGTCTCCTCATAGATTGACTATGAAGACTGAGTTAAGAGAGTCCAAAAATAAGAGTCATCAGTGATGAAGGGACCTCAACTATGGGGAGAAACTGAGCTCAGTGCCTCCAGAAGCCACCCAAACTGAACGAGAAAAGAAAACAAAGTCTCCCCAAACGGCCTCTGTAGGGCAAAGACGGAAATCGTAATAGCAAAGAAAAATCTCTGCTTCCACACTCTGACGTTTGCTCTTGTGAGGATTAAAAGAAAATATGTGAATCTCCCAAATCTTGATAAAATGTCGTCCTCTCTACTCGCATCACAACTACAGGGAAAAAAAAATCTCACCTCAAAAAGAAACATGGGACGATTTGCTATTAATTTAGCATTTCTGGGAGTAGACAGTCTATGGTGAAGCTGCCATAGTCTCTCCTTTTTTTATTTTTTATGTTTTGACTGAAACGCAAGCTCCCCTCACTCCAGGGTGGTGTTTATTATTTACTGCTCTTTTGTGAAAGGTTTCTTTTACAATGTAAACTCCCAGACTCCTCCCAGGCCTCTTCGGTCAACCCCTTGCCTTGATCTGACACCATGATCAGAATTCCCGGATGTGATGAACGGCACTGGACGAGGCAAGCACCTTCCACTTAGTAAAATAATTATGCAGCCTACTCATTATTTTCATGACTCTTTCTGATTGATTGAGAAAGGGCAAATAGAAACTGTGGATTGTCTTTGAGATTTAAATTCAAGTAGCAGAGCCCCAAATTCAAAGTCACCCTTCAAGCAGAAATGGCAGTGGGCTGATTCTGTTTTGACGTGGGAGGCTGGTTTACATGCATTTGTTTGCACTTTGAGTTTTGGTTATTTTCCACCAACTGGCGAAGAATCAGAATCGAGTGAGGGCCAAGGAAGAGCCCACCTCTGTCTAAGTTATGAGTTTAAGAGCCAATATATAATGGAAATTCCAAAAAAAGAGCTTTGCGCCCTCGCTGCACTGTCCCTCAAAATACAATGTGAAGGATCAGGGGATGGGAAGGAGGAAGAGGATTTTTTTAACTAACTATAGGTGTCCATCCCTTCGTATTTAGCTTACCGGACAAATGCAAAACAGCACCGTTAATGTGTTGTTTTTCTGAGCCTGGACTGCGCATGTGCAAACTGCTTTTCCTTTGTTATCCTTCCTGAGTTTGTTTCACTTGTGATTTCTATCATAAACCGGAACTAGAATTTTTTAGGAAATAAGGAAGACTAATAAAATTCCGAAAGCCATGCAATGTCCTCGGATGTCAGTGACTATGTCAAAACTGTTTTACAAAACCTTTGTAAGAGACGAGATGACGGATTATTATCTTTCCCCTCATTCAATATTTATTTATTATTTTTATTATTTATTATTATTTATGGCTACAGCACCCGCTCTTCCTAGGTGGTCTCCTATCCAAGTACTAACCAGGCCCGACCCTGCTTAGCTTCTGAAATCAGACATCGGGTGTGTTCAGGGTGGCGTGGCCGTAGACCATGGACTGTGCCTCTACTGGGGCACAAACCCAGGACCTTCTGCATGTAAAGAAGACGCGCTGACCACTACACTATGGAACCACGTCCTCGTTCAATATTTAGTGCTTTTCTGCTTTTAATCAATTGCAGGAGAGGTAACCCCAATTAATTCCCAGAATAACAAAAAAAGATGACTTATAGGTAGTAGGGTAGCGTTAATTTCTGTTTTCTAGCAGAGGATGGGAGACTCTCGTGCCTGGCGCATGGTGAATCAGAGAGAATAAAGTACAAAAAAAAATTATACGATTAACTCATCAGACATATTCACGGCACTGTCTTGCTCTAGGACAATCTCTTTTATAATTTTAAAAGGCAGATGAAAAGTAGAAGCATTGCCCTGGGATTGCCAAAGAGGGTCACAGATAAAATGATGATGCCCCCATCATGTAGGAAGACCACCGCATCCTCCAGGCAGCCCGGATTCAGGGAACGCAAGGTGGAGGAGGGTACGATGCCAGCAGAGGTGAAGGACAGAGGGGCCCTGACACTCGACCGTGTCCATGGCCCCGTGGTTGTGACAGGGTCCAGGATGGTCCACTCGGAGCTTGCCCTTAAGTCGCTGCTTTTTGAAAGCTCCCCCGGCCCATTTCAGTCACCGTGTTCTCCAAAAGCCTATCCCATAATCTCCATTTGGGTCATTTGAGCCCTTTTTTCAGCTCCAACCTCTCTTTTTCCTACAGGTGTTATGACTTTATGACACTCCCGTGGTCGAATCCTACAGTATAGGCAGCGCATCGTATCACAGCCCGCATTTACCGAGTGCCCGGGGTGCCAAGTCACTCGGCAGGACCGAGGAGAGAACAGAGAGCAAGACCGACATGGTCTGTGCTCACAGGAAGCTTCTAGACCACTGGGGAAAGCAAGCAAACAAACAAAAAGTAAACAAGCGAACAGATCAAATAATTACCAACTAGCTCCAGCTGGTGTAACATGCGGTGTTCTAACCGATAGCAATAGTAACTAATGAAATATGAATGAACACACAATTAACAAACCCATCCTTTTATACAGCCTAGTCCATAAAAACAGCGATCAGATATCAGAGATCTAACTGATGACTTCATATCAGCCCCACCGAACTGGGTAGCATTTCTAGATTGCGTTATATTCACTGGTGGGTTTCTTGTGTCTTAGCTTTGAGCCATTCTCATCATGGGGGTGGGGAGGAGCTCCAACCGCAACCCCTCCACCGGAATAGCAGTTGGTGTATTATTTGATGGGTTTAACTCTTGCCCTCAATATGTTGCAATGCTCCCAGCTGTAATTCATATTTCCTATGACTTGCTCGTCCACGTCGATTTCACCGTGTTCATTATTCGAATCCAGTACGTTTCGCTTCATATGCCAACAGCGTTTTCCACCCCGTCTCATTTCCAATTGTTTTTCTTTCTTTTTTTTTTTTTTTCCAATATTCTCTATCCATTTTCATCTAGGAGTTTCATTTCCATCTCGGAGTCTCTTTGAACTCTACTCTTAACATTTCATTAGCATTTCGTCTCTGCTTTCTGTGAGTTTTCTCATGCGACTCAGGCGTTTTGAGATGACATCTCAAAACTTTTGAAACGACATCTCAAAACTTTTGAAACTCTGAGTTAATAAGTGCTTGCGATGCGTACAGTTCTTCAATTAAGAAACTGAACTCTCAGAAATGCATAAAAATAGTCATGCATTGCATTAGGTACAAAAGAGGATATTTCTTCAATGTTACCTTAAGTTGAATTTTAGAATACAGTAAATACATGTTCTTATATGCATACAATTTATGTCAATAGTCACTCTCTCTTTGTCTGTCTCTGAGTTAATGTCAACATTTAGAAATGACCACAACTGGTTTCTCCCAATCATTACATGCTTTGCATTTATTGGCTGGACAGTGATTTTCAACTCTGGCTGTACCTAAGACTCATGTAATTTAAAACACAGCCATCATACTCCACGCCAGAGCAATCGAATAAAAATATTTATACGTGGGTCCCAGCAATGGTATTTTATAAAAGTTCCCCAGGTGATCTTGATGTGAAAGCAAAAACAAACAAACAGACAAACAAACAAACAAAACAAAAATAAAAAAAAAACAAAAACGAAACAAAACAAACAAAAAAAGCACCAAAAAACCGCACCCAGCTATGTCTCGGAGACACACTTAGAAGTGTTTTGGATACACAGCATATGAGACGTGCTAGGAAGAAAATAAAAACCATTGTGAGATGCGTATTTATCGTGACTATTTTACTTTATGTATTTTCTGACACTTTAACATCTGGGGCCTTGCTGATCTCGGAGAGACCAAAGCCCATCTCTCCCAGCGATCTCCATTATCCAGCTCTCAGAATCCAGGCCCATCTCCATCCATACTGTGTACCCGAGGACCAGATCCCAGATAACCATAGAAAACCACTGCGCTCCAGAGTCCAGCGAAATTATTCAGACCAACCTAGTCCTAAGCCTTGGTGGCCTGCCTTGTCTACTTTTTTCCCTTTGGTCCTTCTGCCTCCTGACCCATCCTGGTACCTCTCTAGGTGGCCCTGCATGCTGTGGCATGCCTCCTGTTTTCCAGCATCTCTGTGTACAAACTTCTTCCTTCATGAGCATCGTTTTCATGTTTGCGTGTCTTATTGTGCCCAATAAAAACAAATCCCGGATGCCCTTTAAGACAATAGAGAAGGCTTCTCAGAAAAGGTGGTATTTATGCCAACACCTAGAGACCGAAAGGGAGATAGCTTTGAAAAAGAAGGAACAAAACATCCAGAAAGACAGATCCCCACAAGGCAATATCCTGAAAATTAGATGCCACAAGAAACCAGAAATAAAATGACATAATTGTTCTCTCTGTTTTTTGTTTTTTTTTTTTAAGTTGTTAAATCTAGTAAGAAAGATAACTAAACAATGAATTCTGATTTAAGGAGAAAGCGAGGCTAATTTCTTTGATGAGAATTCGTGAACTTCAGAATTTCTTTGGTATGAGTATGCACAGCCTGCTTTAACACAGTCGCGCATTATTATATGACGTCGTTTTGGTATTTCAAACGCATGTTCATTTTTGCTTACGTTTCTCGTGTATTTTCGCCTCCCTCTCCTTTCTTCGTTGTTGTTACCATGTGTATCCCGTAAATAGCTCACAGTCGAATTTCGTTTTTAATCTAATCCGAGCCTGTTTTGTATAAAAGATGACAATCTGTTTTCAAGTGGAGCTTTATAACCTCCGTTCGGTCTTATGTCTGTCAGTGGATGTGGCCCATCTATCACTTGAAAGAGTCTTTATCTTATACCGCCTCAGGCTCTCAAGATAAAATCGTGGGCCATTCCTCCGTGTTGGAGCTCACGCCCAGGAGAGAGAAGCTGAGGGGATCGGGTAGAATTAAGATCAGGTAAAGATAATATCTGGAACCAGCGCCTCCCTCTCCGAGGCCATTTATAGGGGTCTTCCTTCTTTCCTCCGCTTCTCTGATTGTCCATCCCTCCCCTGGCCCCACTCCCACCTGCCAACTGCCTTCCCACGTGCTACCCATCTCTTCCTTCCAGGCTTCCCTCCTCCCCATCGCTCTCACGATGAACCAAACTCGAAAGCGAAACCTCGCCGATGAGTTCACGAGCTGAAGCTTCCTAGGTAGCAGGTCATCGATTAAGGGGACCGTGTCACGTGGTCTAAGATATTTCTCAGTCAAAGGTCTTTGCTGCTGGAAAAATAGGAAGATGGGAGTCTCAAAGATAGGGGGACTCAAAAAACTCTTGAAGCCCTTAGAAAAATCTCATGTTACGTCCTGGCCCCCCATTTCTCTCCCTGGAGATTGCCCCCACAAATGCTTTCTCTGAAACATCAAGCCTGTTCTGGTGGGTGAGGGATCTTCGGCGTTTATTATTTATTTAGCATCTTCACACTTCTTAAGGGACATTGCAGCCACTAGCCTCATCCCAGGGGGCGTCCAGCTCAAGGAAGTATTCGTCCATTAGCACCTGGCCTGTCCCAGTAACTGAACCTCCGAAGTCCTCGGCTTATGATACCTCTCACGGGACGTCACCATGGGCTGCAGGCTCTGGGCTTTATTTACCCAGACTTGAGTTCAAAGCCACACACCTTACCATTTATGATCTCTGGGACCTTGTGCGATTCCTTTAAAGCTACAGGTCTCATACTTTAAAAGAAAGTATATGACCTCTTGTGTTGTTTTGAGATGAAATGAAATAATATCGGCCTCCTGCCTGGCTCCATGCTGACCGTGATCATTATGACACGATAGTACTCAGTTTTCTATAGCGACCAAACGACTCTGCTATCTAAACAACCTTCACGCCAAGGACATCTAAGGAAATGATTATCTTAATTTTTTAATTATTATTTATGCTTACAGCACCTGGGCTTCTTAGGCGGTCTCCCATCCAAGCACTAACCAGGCCCGACCCTGCTTAGCTTCTGAGATCAGACATCGGGCTTGTTCAGGGTGGCATGGCCGTAGCCCATGGACCGTGGCTCCATTGGGGCACGAACCCAGGACCTTCTGTGTGTAAAGCAGATGTGCTAACCACTACACTGTGGAACCACGTCCTTGATTTTTAAAATGAAGTTTATTCAGTTAAAAACATTTAAAATAGGTATTATGTCACATTGCAGAGTACCACAGAACCAAGAGAATCAGCTAAGACCTTGAAGAATAGCGTTGGGTGCTACAGCCTACTCACTACACAGGCCACTGTTTGAAAACTTATTTTTAAAACTGGGCAAAGTACAAAGGGAAATAGTTCAATGAGTTTTAAGCAGTGTGATCACATGGGAAGTAAATTCAGTATATATGAATTTTCAAGAGACTCTATCAGGACAAGGCAGAGAGCATTTGAGAGGGAAAAAAACTAGAATTTCTAGGAACTTTCATCTCAAGTCGGTTATATATACACAGAAAGACTAAAGCTGAGAAAGAAGCTCGCTTGGCCTGATGGACTAAGAGGGGGAATGTGGTTGCTAGAGGGCCTGTTGAGATCTGAAACACATAAAGAAGCATTAGAATCAGAGATTGGCCCCCCAAATTGGTAGAGGAGTAGACCTCTTTCTCACTGTACAGTTCCATTTAAAGCCGCTCCTCCAAATCTAAACCGTTTATGAAAACAAATCTATTTTGTCTGACGTCTTAGTCTAAAGCTTACATTTAAATCGATAGGCAAACATAAAAGATTTCACGCAGGAAGTTACATTGTCATTTCTCACCTGCCCGAGGAGAAGGAACGAAGACTGGGAGAAACGGTTTATTTTTTTAATGCTGATCTTGCAATATTCTTGTGCTGATCTTTTCTGCGATCCCAATTTTCAGTTATGTCATTCAGAAAGCATCATCTTACCGGACTGGTTTAAACCAAAACGATGAAATGGCAGCTGCCCCTCAAACGCTTCGCAAGTTATAATCAGTACAGAAGTTAAATAATATATCAAAGGACACTCTGTCTTTTTATGACGATATAAAGAGGAGAGAGTGAACATCTCAGTGTCCACAATACTTTGGATATGATAAGACCGAACACACCCCCACCCCAACCCCAACCACTTTTTCCAATTTCCATTTCGAAGGTGGTACGTGGATGCTTTGTAATCGGTGCTGGGATGGTTTTTTTTTTTTTTTTTTTCCTCTTCCCTGACGTTCACTTGCCAAGAATATCATTATGAGATTCTGCAGTAACAAGCATTCTTCTGTTCAAATTTATATCAATTAGTTTAGGACAGTAATTCAATTGGATGGCCTACTGGACAGTCGACCTTTTTCCTTCTCTTTCAGCCAAAAGCAATTTTTTTCATAGGGAGCCTTGGAAAGAATTGCTGTTTTAATAATTAGTTATTGATCACGGCCAATGCCATGGTAAGCACCATCGGATTAGGCAGAGACCAGCACATCGGGAAGTGGGGGTTCCCTTTGTCAAGATTATGGGGTGTCGGAGGGTGGGGGTGGGGGAAGGGAAACAAAGCACTGACAGAATGAGAGATCAAAACTCGCTTAATTAGGGACGTTTTCATCTTCGATGAGGATTCTTTTCATTTGCAGAAGTAGAAGTCAATCTTTCACCTTGGATAAATTCAACACCGAATTATATAAAACTCCTGAACTAAGATATAGCAATTTAATCTTATATCTCCATTTAAAAACACTGCGAAAGACCAGATAGGAGTTAAGTAGACTTGGAGACCACAAAAAATAGCTTTAAAACAACACCATACAAAGTTATTTTGATAAATTAACCCTGCTTTGGCCAACATTTTTGCCTCGCCACCATTAACCCCCATGCCCTGAAATGCCCATTAGAAACCATTTGGACACAAGCATGAAGAGACCATAACAATTATAGACAGTAGCTTTAAAAGTATAATTGACTTTTCTGAGTGCTAATTTAAGCATCACTTTAGGGCTGCATAAAAATCTTCACATATGAGCCACTTAATGGAAGGAGAAACTTAAAAGAATGATTTGATTGTACTTTGAGGGGGGAGAAATGTTTCCATTAGTTGTATGATCTCTTCCTAGAATAGAAAAAAAAAAAAAAAAGCACTGAAAATGTACAGCAAAGTGACAAAGAAGTCACTCACAACTTCTGGTGAGTTTGAAGGTGGGTACACCCCATGCTTATGCTGACAAAGCGAGAGGTTTTTAAGTTGAAATCAACCAGCTCCATGATAGAGTGACGATGATGTAGAACTACTTTTTAAAATAATATTATTTTGAAAATGAATATGTGGATACAGAGATGAATTAAGTCACTTGACTCTAGGGGGTCCCCCCAGGAGGGGGGTGGGGGGACACATCTCCACTAATTTTGCATCGAATTTCAGACAGTTCTGATGGTTCAAAAGCGTAGAATCTCATTCAAATGTTGGGACTGTTT
>NW_011888815.1:4567459-4571655 GCF_000151845.1 Pteropus vampyrus | reverse complement strand
ACGTCTATAAAACGAGTGTGTTTTCTCAACTCTCGCTATGCAACCTGAGCCTCGCCGGAGAGCATGTGAGAAATGCAGAGTCGTAGGCCCCTCCCTGGACCGATGGACTCAGAATCTGCATTTTAAGGGAGAAGCTGGACTTTTACAATCACTTCCAGCTCTGTTTTTTGAGGGGGGAAAGGGAAGAAAATGGCTTAAATTTAAAAGAACAGCCCAACACGTCTGTATTGTGTGTGTGTGTGTGTGTGCGTGTGTGTGTGTGTACTCACTTCTAGATGCCTCTTATGTGCAGAGTCCATGTGGACTCTCATGTTTAGCTAAACAAATGTGCCCTGAGATAGCGCAACATAAGATGAGGACCCTCGTTCTGCTGTGTCGTTGGTGTGACTCAGAAATTTCTCGCTGGCGTCACGGTGCGAAGAATTTGAAAACCTCTTTATCACTAGAGTTCATCTAAGCTCTTATCCCAATTAGGAAAGTACCAGAAATAAATAATCTTATCTGTCTTTTTTTTTTTTGTCTTCCTGCATCACCTGATCTGTCAAGTCTGTCTTTAGTAACCCTATGGCAAGCTGACAGCTCCCCACACCCCATATCCGGATGGGTGGGGACAGTCACCCCCACCCCTCGGAAGATTCACGTACAGTAACTGCTGGGCTGCGAGCAGAGAATAAACAATAGAAAGCTGTCAAGTCCGACAGCCAGGCCTGGATGGATGAGCGCCGAGCTGACAGCAAGGACCTCAGAGGCTAAACTGTTTTGCTAGAACTAATTAAACAGATGAAATTATTACATGAATATGCAGATGTTGTTTATATTTTACCATATGGTATTATTTCAGGTAATAACTCGCAGGAGAATCCGTTCGTCTCATCAAGAGGAAATGGGTTGAAAAGAAGGCCCCGCGTGTCACCTTTCGGTTGCTAGGCAGACGCTGATAACACAGGTTCCGTCTCTGAGTCGTGGGGAGCGTTCGGGCTGGATCCCCCTGACACACGGGAAGTAGTGGAGGGTGTGCGGGGTGACGGGGGCTGCATTAGGAGACCCGAAATGGCTACAGCTTCCATCCTCATGTAGAAGCACGCCCAACAGTAGTAGACTTCTCACCCATCTAGAAGATGCAGGCTCGTGGCACATGGCTGCAGCCTGCGTCCCCTCCAACGCTTGGGAGCATGACCGTCCAGCCAGGCAACTGATTTGCAGAGTCACGCATGAGAACAGAGCCTCCCCGAAGATCGCGCCCTCCAAAGCTGCCACAGTCGGGGGCGGGGGCTGATGCATTCAGGCCAAGTGAATAAACATAAGCAAGTCAGAGCAGACACCCAGACGGTGCGTGCCTGTCCCTACTTGACCCTACCGGCTCGGGCCTTCCACGCCTCCAGTGATGCTTCCCATCAAGCCCTGTGGCCCATATAACTTCTTTTGCTTCTTATCCCTCATCACCCATGAAAACCTGTAGCTTCCGCCCGAGACTTCAGCATTTCTAACTCTCTCTGTCACTCACCCTCGGGCCACCCTGGGCTCCACTGTCAACAACTATGTCTGAATTCAGATCTGAGCGAGCCCCTCCCTGGCTTACAAGCTGCCAACAACCTGTCACCACTGGTGTCCGTCCCAAACCCAGCTCGCTCACCTGCTCTGCTCAGCTATTTCTAATCTACGTTCTCCCCAAACCAAATGCGTTTCACGTTGCAGTCTAGGCTGCTTTCGAGGCCGTGCCTCTTACCTGGAATGTTTCTCTGCTTCCTCCTCCTCCTAGCCAACAGCTAATCACTGTCACCTTGGCGTCGAGATCAGTCGTAATGGTGGTTACGATTTTAAAGGAAACGTAACCATCTTACCAGCCCCCACCCCACCCCCCAAAAAATCCTGCATTATTTACTTCTTTGAGATAATTGGGCTCACGAGTCTTCTGAATTTTTGCGCCCCCTTCTCCATGCGAACACATACATACCTACGTAAAGCCTATTTTACAGACGCGGGGTCCTGTTATTCATTCCACTTGGCAGCCGGCTCTTGTCACTTAATGTCATGGACGTTATCTAGATCAAAAGGTAGGAATAGGACACATTCTTTTCCATGCCGCGGAGTTAATATTTCATACTGCATCATTTACTAAACTATTTTGCTATTACTGAAGACTCAGGGTTTTTTTTTCTTTTGTTTGTTTTTTGTTGTTGTTGTTGTTGTTGTTCTTTCCTTATATTTTTCTTTCTTTGCAAGTGAAAATAACGCTGTTGCAAATTTTCTGCTACGGAAGTCCTTACATACTGTTATTTCACGAGGATCAATCGATTCCCCAAAGGGAAACTGCTGAGTTTAAAGGAACATGTGCCTTTACATTTAATAGCTATTTCCATATTGTTTCCCCAAAAAGGTAATAATAATCTATACTTCCATCAATAATACATGAGAGTGCCATTTGCCCACATCCTTTGTACTGTTATATTTGCCCATAAGAACGATAGAAATGTCTCGTTTTTGTTAGTCTTTCCTTGGCTGTGAGAGAAGTTTATTGTCCCAGGATTTCACTGAGATTTTACTGAAATTTTACAAAGGATTTCCTCTTCCATTTTCCTATGAAGTTGTTTGTCTCCCCTATAAATCTGTAGGACTTCGTAGACTACTTCTTTGTCATATGTATTGCAAATATCTCTTCCCAGACAATGTCTGTTTTTCTTCAGAGTTTCTTGGTTTCTTAAATCTTTTGAAAGAGACTTTTCCCACCCTTAAGTCATTCAACTATCCATTGAATGTTTAACGTGTTTATTCTTATACTTCTTTTTCTTTTGGAAACTTTTCTCGGCTAGTTTCAATATTTATTTTTCCATGCGAAATTCAAATGTCTTCTGTCACAATCTTTCCTCGTCCTCCAAAAAATGGATTGGCATTCTAATTAAGATTATATCAGTGTTATATAGTAACTTGAAAACATTTGCTCTTCTAGGATCTTGTATAATGAAAGTATTCCTACCTATTCTTTCTAACTTGTTTTTTGTTTTCGATCTTCGATAAAATTTTGAAATTTCTTCACTTAAACCCTGTGACTTCTTGTTAAAATTTTTCTTGGAATTTTACTTTCTATTGTATTATTGCGACTGCGTTTGTTTGCACATTGCGTAGTGACCAGCATCTCAGCTTCTTCTGGGGCCATGGAGGACACTCAAATTGTCTTTTGAAATATATTGCGCTTTGTAAACTGTAAAGTGATTTAATGATGGTGCTCGGGAAGATGGTGATGCATATAAGCCTACTTACCATCTAATAGCTTATTTCGGTTTTGTTTCAATTCGCTTAGTCATATAGTTTAGAGAATTCGGAAACTCCTTCCGCGTTCTCAGCCTTCCTATCTGATTGTGAAAATCTTCAGGGAAATCATTATAGAAAGGAATAGTTTTTATTTTTGGAATCAGACAATATGGATTTGATGGTCGGTCTCGACAAAACAATTTCAAGTAAAAAAAAAAATGCATCAATGAAATAACAAGGCCAACTTTCGAATGGCACACCACGCAAAAACCAAAGTCCCTGAGCAAAGAGGAATCTTCTCGAACGTGTTGAAGGATGGAGCAAGGGGCCAGCCCCAGAGAGGCATCCGTGGAGGGCTACACTAAGTCGCCAGGGCACTTCTAGTTTTCATATTATCTCATTTATTCTTTCTAGGCGTCCCCCAGTTCACAGACAGATTATTTCCAAATAGTGTTTTAAAAAATGTTGTTCATGACTTTGTTCCTGCGAGGGATGTGTCGTATTGCCAGGACAGACCCCCAAGAAGCTATCGGGTGAACACATAACGGAGTCATGATGCTAAGACCGCTAGCCACGTGGCGTACCCAGGACCTGTTTTCTGGTCGTAGGGGACCCCAGAACAAATATTGGGGTAGACACCTCTCTGTCAGTCAAACAAAAGCAAGAGGATAGATGTGTTTGTGTGTGTTGGGAAGGCGGGGATGTATTTATGTTGGTTTATGGGATTGCAAGACTGGCCCAGCCGATATTTTGGGGGCAGGGCGGGGGACTGGAATCTCAGACAAGAGCTGGTTTTGTGGACCTGAATCCAACATCGCTAGGACAGGCCAGCAGGCCGGGGACAACAGACAGGCTCTTACGTTGCAGTCTGTAGCCAGGATCCCTTCTCCTCCCACCCCCCAAGAACTTCACTCAGGCTTTGCTCTTAAGGCATAATTAGATGAGTC